>NW_024044507.1:0-23653 GCF_014851395.1 Micropterus salmoides | reverse complement strand
TCCTCTGTGACATGCTCTTTCTCCACTGTTTCATTTATTGATACAAATATTTTTTTCATGAAATTGAGATTATCTTTCTTCTTTCCTGTCTTTAATATATATCCCTCAAACACTAATAATAAGAAGAATTTAATAATTAAATCTCAGATTTTGCTCCTGTACATAGTCCATAAAAAAGGCCCTGGATAGTTCAAGGTCAGGTCCTTGATTTCAAAGTAATCTGTAATAATGATCGTCATTAACACCTCAACTTCCTGTCTCCACTATCATTTTCCTTAACCTCCGCCCTAGTCCCATCACCACCATCTCTCCTTCTCCTCCTCCCCTGTTTCTTCCCTCCCTCTCCCGCCCTGCCTCCTACATTCTCTGACCTAATCCATCCTAAGTGTTTACAGACTACTCAATTTCTCAAAGGGGGTCCGCTGGTATTTCTCAAACAAACCCATCTAAAACAGATGAGTGGTGGCAGTGGTAGCACTATAGTTTATAGAAGTGTGCATGTTAAGTGTAGGGTAGGTATATTGAAAACTGTGCTGGTGAAATCAGAGTTGAGAAAACTGAAATGTAGCAAATACTGCCTGAGCAGTACATGAAATAATAAGAAAGTAGAGAGGTGCTATTAAACATAGTAGTCTTCTTGCTACTTACCAGCTGACCCTTCAAGTTCAAACTAGCCATTTTAGGCTATAGCATTCTAGATAAGGTAGTTAGCTTGACTGCTAGCTTTTAGGTCATGTTTTCATGAATGCTTGAGATACACAATGGCACAAAAACTTGCAGCTACAGCCATGCTTGAGGCTGTGCTCACAGCACTGATTTAAGCTTCATGCAAGTTTTGTATGTTAGCAAGCAAATACTTGCTAATTAGCACTAAGTAGGTAGAATTGAGGTGGATGAAAATAAACGTCATTTATTTTGCAGGTATTTGGTCATAAACCAAAGTATTGTACAAATTATGAAAAATGATCAGATCACCAAAGCTTCTATGGAGATCTCCTTCTCAAGAGCCATCATCAGGCCAATTTGACTGCAAAGAACGTGAGTGTGTTTACCAAATTTCATGACACTGATAAACCTCTTGGTGATGACAAAGGAAAAGTCAGGTGATCACTGAATTCATCCTCGGCAGACCATAAATGTCTGTACAAAATGTACTGCCAATCGGTCAAGCAACTTAGATGATAAGATATTTTACTGGACCTCAAAACTTATACATGCTGCTATTCTTTGAGGACCATGAACATATGTACAAAATTTAGTAACCCATCCAACATTTCAGGAGCAATTTATTTAAGGACAGCCATGGACAGCCATTGCCATTGCTAGAGCCATGCAGCTAAAACGTGATTTATACTTCTGCGTCAGGCCGTGCATGCATATTTGTGCGTTTGTGTCTGCATCATTCTGCAATTACACTGCCAAACGCTAGTCGGCGGTAACGCTACAGCGTCAACACTGTTGACTTTTGCTGGGCGAGCAGGCTAACTTCCGGTTTAGCCCTCCACTAACTTGAATGGTGGTAAAATTATTTACGTGCGGCTGTTAATGTAAAATTTTATCGACCGAATGGATCACATTCTGATAGTGAAACGAGTCATTTTGCTCAGGTTGTGACGCTCAAATATATTGATTCACGTTGTTACAGCCGCTAGACTGGCCACTAGTAAAATTTACTTCAAAGCACGGAGCACTTCCTGTCGGCTCTGAGGCATTGCAGGGCTACCCAGCCGACCGATCACAGTTCTTACGGTCCGCGTCGCCCCGAAGTGTAGTTACATTTTTGAGGAGGTGCACGTCAGGCTACGCTGTGGGCTACGCTGTAGGCTACGTCGTCGATTCGACGCAGAAGTATAAATCAGGCTCCACTCAGTTCAGTAAACATTTAACTGGGAAATACAGATGGTAAACAAAATATCTGAAGAACCATAACTCAGGTGAAATGGACTAAAATGATCCCTAAAATTTAAACTTAAAAAGATTTAATCAGAGTTCCATCTTGAAGTCTACCAGCACTTTGCCAAAATGGGTGCGCATTATTCAAACAAAATAATTGAAACATGACAAGGGGTCAAAGGTCAAACCACGGGTTGGGGAGTGTGTTAATAGCAAGGAGGAGTGAGAAGTTGGGGGATTACACAAGGAACAAAAGGTCGGGTGAGGGAGAGTGAGGGAGAGTGAGGGAGAGTGAGAAAGGCAAGAGGTCCAAGAAAGGTGCGGTTAGTAAGAAAACGGGATGTGTGAGTGAGTGTGTGTGTCCAGCTAGTGGAAGCATTGTATGTTTTTCTGTCTGATCCGTGGATCAATGCCGGGACAGCGAGAAGGGAGGAAACAGGGTTCTCGGTGGGATGGGGCGGGATTAAAGGGACAAGTGTGGAATCTGGGGGTCAAGGCTAAGATTTAAGGTCTTTACCCTTGAACGTAGATCATAGAAATGGCTTTTAGTCCGTGGGGGCTCCCTCTATGTTTGTGTGTGCATGACAGAGAGAAAGGGAGAGACACAGATATGGAAGTATTGTGGGAAGCAAAGTCTGGTCCTACCCAGATTTCTCATGCCTTGCCTAGGTACACAAACTGTGCTTGATTGCCTCTGATTTGAACCGAAACCTCCAACACACATGCGTAGACATGCAGAGATACATATGAGCTCATGTAAAACACACACACACACACACACACACACACACACACATTTTCTCTTCAGTCCTATACAGCCACAAGCTTCCACACACCAACACAGTCACTCATTCTGCTCTCAAACAGAACAGCTTCATATTCTTCACATTACGACAAAGCTGACATACGTAAACATGTAAAACAAAGCCCAGAGCTCCATCTCTCTCAGTGTTTGTTTTAATAGGACAGGAATTACTCAGACGAGTGAGAGCCACGTTTGAGAACCCCCGTGCTCAATCATCCAGTCATGTGAAGCTAACTCCCCCTCTGCTGCATCTGTCCTTATCTACAATATCTCTGTTTTACTAGTAGGCTATGTCAGACTATCGACGCTGTCTCCCGTTGTATTTCTTCACCTCTCCATCCTTTGATCTCTGTGTTGAAGTCATTAAGCACTACTTAACCGACATTAATCAGCTGGCATCCTCCTAGACTTTGTACGCACACGTCCATGCACTGCAGAGCCCCTAAACTCTCTTTTGAGGCACAGCAGTGTAATTTATGAGCTGTAATTATGGAGGTGTCAAAGAAACAGAAACAGTCCCACTGCATAAATGAGTGACATGCTGCGTCGGGTGACTTCCTGTGTTTTGCCCCCTTGACCTTGTTGCTTAATTAAAGGGCAAAATGGCACATCACACCAACAGGCATCAGTTGAGAAAATAAATGTTGTGTTATTGTTGTTGTGTGAATGTTATTGGTGGGCAATTGAAATCCTTGGGTTGATTTCTTTTACCAACTCTTTTATTACATGGATCACCAAGACATTGTTTAAAAAACAAATCCATAAAGACATCTATATTAGTTAAACATGATATGAAACAAGGATTCTGTAAAATCACACGCATGGATCTAGAGTCATATATTCTATCTAAGGTAGTGCTGCCAGTATCATCCATTTCAAATATGATGTTCGTATCTCTGTTGCAAATGGATGTTGACAGTTTCAAGACTCCAAATTCCCTCCCTGAACGTGCTTTTTTCAGTCTCTCAGGGAACGCAGCCCAATGAGCCAAAACGCAGGATCCTCCCAGGGGTCACTGACGTCACATGGAGATCAGGATCATAGACTAGAGGCCTCCCGTCAGAGCAGTGGCCACTGATACAGCCAATTACAAACCAGGTTCTGCAGAAGGATAGGCACTGGAGAGGAAAATTAAACAATAGCAGTCCGGTCAGGTTGGTCACTAACAGTGAGTGCTGAAATTGAAGCTATTTTGGCCTGTCATTGTCTGATGTGGTCTACAGGTATGAGTTAAGCTTAAATTTTCTTTGTGCATCTGCATAGCCATATGGGTGAGGGTGACTTAATTTTGTCATCTTCACATAGGCCCCAAATATATGACTGCCCGGACTTTACACATCTACTGCACGTGTGCAGAACGTGTCTACTTACACAGATCCCCGATGTAGTATGCAGAGAAATGAGTCCGCTGTAAACGTCCAGTTTGGAGTATTTATCAGGGTCCTTAACAATGTAATCAGCTCGTGAAAAGTTGGTTGAAGGTTCCCTGCTGGGAAGTTTGAGACAGGGCGTTTGAACAACTACTTTATAGCAGCAGGGACCAAGAGCAAGACAGGTATGCTTAAAGACAAGGTCTGTCCAACCAGTTTGCCAGTGAATGGGAATGGCCATCTTGCCAAAAAGGTCCATCCAAAGGAGTACTAATAGAAAACTCCCCAAGGCCTTTAAAGCCCACAGCCATACGTTGTTGTGTTTTTGGCAAAGTGCATAAGATTTCCTTTACAACTCATATACATTAGATGCATCCAGTCTCTATTAACAGACTTAACAGTGGACTTTAAATCTTAAGAGTAATGATTTACACTGAAAGTGCTTTTCTTCAGTTGTTGGAACATTTCTGTTACCAACAATATACTTTGCTTTGAAGAATATGTATGTTTTCCAAGAAACCTAATTTTGGGGTGCCCTGGTCACTTAGCATTTTCAGCGCCCACTGTCAACCTCAACATCCTGAACCTGAAACCTTTGTTGTATGTTGTTCCCTTTACCTTTTTCCCTTCATTCCTTGTCATCACTCTATTGGCGACTGTTAGTAAAAAGGCATAAAACACCCCAAAAAGTCCTTAAATGTTAAATGTTGGCTAAGCACGTTCTGGCCAAGGTATGTATTAATAAATTATGCATAAATTGGAAAAAGTGTGATTTAAATCAGTAACTATCTGACCCAAAAACAAGCAAACAGGCAGTCATCCAGTCGCATATTTAAGTACTGGACAGCTCTAAAAACGTGAAATTTAATGCTCTATTGGAAGTTGCAGAAAATCAAACAGTACTTACAATTGGTTGTGGGAGAAATTGCATGATGTTCTTTGGACAAGAACAGATGCCTAGTAAACGGGGACTTATGCAGCGTTGTACTGGCTACCTGTTATGACCTACAGCAACAGTTGTCTGGTCCAAACCTTCACATGGATCATCACTTTGGTCTCACTGTTTTTCTTTCTGTCTGTGGTGAGACGACACACTGCGTAGGGGAGGCAAGAGCTTCATCACTGTTTACCTTCTCCGTGCTTGGACTACACTAAAGCTGTGTGTGGGCCAGACCCCCGCTGAGACTGATCGTGGAACTACTGTCAGCAGTGTGAACAACAGCAATATCACCTCCCGCTGTATGAACGAGGTTCCGCAACATTATCTGGGTGACTTGCGAACCAGAATTCCTCACTCATGGGCCGTAAAAAGCCGGTAACGCTTGCCGATTGGTAGATACTTTTATCCTCTGCACCATGAGTGTACACGGATTTATTTGATGCAGCTGTCACACTTTGTGCTGAATGTTTGCCGAAATACCGCTGCACTCTTGACTGCATCTGCCAGTGAACAAATCTTGTTCAAGATCTCTTTTGGGATGCTTTCTTCATTTAGCTTTGCATTGCACCGCTGTTATGTTCCTTTCTGTTGTTGCTAACCATTTTGAAATCACTGATTGTTTTCCGTCTCAGCTGAAGTGGAATTAACATTTTTCCTCTTCAAATAGTGGGTCATTTACAAGAGTCGAGAGATTTTCCAGACTAAGCAACCACCCTGATCACTCACAATGAATACAAACACTGACCAGTCATTATGAGTAGACTTTGGGTTTGTCAGATCCTGTTGACAGTGTGAAAATAACAGTGAGAGACAATTTGAAAAGAGTTGGCAATGGCCCATTTGAAACAACAAGAGATGCCTTAGACCTATTCACCTTATTAACTCATATGGACAATCGGACAGAATGACAGAGTATTAGTATAAGTGACGCCTCGTTGCTGATTTGTATAGTTTAGTTTATTTAGTTTTGGTAAGTTAAGGAAACACTTTGTACCCTATTGTTTGGTCTAAAAATGTAGCCAGTAGTCAGTGTGGAGTGGGCATGTCTCTGTCAAAGTAGTATCGTTTAAGGCTCATCAGAATTTAAAAGAGAGGAAGTCTGGACCTTTAATTGTGGTGCACAGTGAATAAAACACATGCATTTGGTGTGGGAGACCTGGGTTCAATTCCCCACAGTGACACATCCACCAATGTGTTCCTGAGCAAGACAACCCCTAACCCCTAGTTGCTCCAGAGGCGCGCGACCTCTGACATATATAGCAATTGTAAGTCTTTGGATAAAAGCGTCAGCTAAATGAGTAAATCTAATGTTAATTAGTGGATTTGTAAAATGCTTTCATGCTGTGTTGGTGAACACCGACACAAGTGAACAAGTTTTTTGCCATTGATCAATTGCAAATTCTCTGACAGGAACATCAGTCCGGAACACAGAGAGTCCAAAATAGAGGAGGCTGTCATTATAAACTCAAACTAATAGATGCAGCAGTTTGCATATACTCTATATATATATTTAGATAGATAGATAGATGTTACCAACATAAATTTAAAATCAAACTAAACTCCTTTTACTCAACCTTGACAATTGCAGCACTTAACATAGCAACATTTATTTTTTATTTTTTTAAACATCCATTTTCAACGACGAGTCGTCATCCTGACCTTCTGACACAGAACACATACAGATACCAAAAACAACTCATTACAAGTTCCTTGAATAAACCATTCCCATTTCAATAAATTTAATGTGGCAACAGAACCTCCAGACACTGTAACCCGGGCCAGTTTTAGGCCTCAGATGGTGGTCTCCCTAATTGACTCTGTGTTTGCTAATGACCCTGGATCTGGATTGCCATTATAAAACACAGATAAATGTTTACTGTGAAGAGATGACATCACAGGACTTAAGGTCTGTACAAATATACAGGTGCTCCACCACCCCGCGGCTCTCTCCACTTCTTCAAGTCCACATTGGTTTGATAAAACAACTCCAAACGCCAGAGGACCATGTTCACATTTTCTCTGTTTCATTTATTTTGTTGGCCACTGAAAACATAAACTTTGCTGTGTGTTATTAGAATCTAAGCAGTTTTCCATAGAGGAGGTTGGGGATGGAGGTTGTGTGTGTGTGTGTGTGTGTGTGTGTGTGTGTGTGTGTGTGGGCATGTCTGTATTTCTTGACCTGAGTTTTCCCTCTCTGTCCTGTCACTGATTAAGACCCTGTATCCCAGCTCCTATTTTTAGAAGCTTTACATACAACATTCCAACATCAATGAATCATTACCATGTTAATCTGGATACACAACGTATTATGACTGCAAATAAACAGAAATGTTGCTTGTTGACAATTTGCGACCTGTAACTGTTGTTTTCATTTCCATTTTGTGACACTAGATTGGTTTCATTGTAAATGTGATGGATGCTTTGTGACATAAGTATTATTTATCTTTACAGTCTTTAAAGTCTTTTTGCAAGCTTGAAAGACGTTTGAAGTTCAGAGTTCTGCCCTCTAAATAAACTACAAAGAAATACCGTCCTCACACAACCATGCAGTAGAGAGTGAAATGAGAAGATTTCATACCTGTGTCATAAGTAGGGAGTCTGAATTACCACAGGGGTTGGGGTTATCACTCCACAACCCCAAGATATTGTGTTTAAAATGTTCTGAATAATAAAAAAACGGTCACCGGTGATGGATGCGACCTTGTGGTCCTGTGATATGTGCTGTAACCATTCGGCTATCAAGGCACTCCCACAATCTTAAAGCATGCATAGATTAAATGGCAAGTCAATAATCATGGTCAATGATGATTAAGTATGGTTGATCAGCATACTTGCCAAAATCCAGACATCATAGAAAAATATACAACCTAAGAAATATCAGGCCCTTCCTTACTCAGGGCACCACCCAGTTTCTGGTACAGACCATCTCTCGCCTCGACTATTGCACAGCCCTCCTAGTGGGTCTTCCAGCTTATGCAGTGAAACCCCTACAAATGGTTCAGAACACGGTGGCGCGTCTGGTTTTCGATCAACCCAAAAGGACTCATGTCACTCCATTACTCAGAGACCTCCACTGGCTACCCATGGCTTCATGAATCCAACCATTTACTTTAGCTCCATTTAAATACATGCATTTTTACATTGTAAAGATAGAGATTAATTCATCACACCTGTTGTTGTTGATGGCCCTTTTTCTTTTTTTCCATCAATTCAATGCGTGAGAGTTGGCAGCCCTGGTGATGCAGTTTTACTTCATTCCCAATCTACAGCATGTAGCTTGTAGCATTAAAAAAATATCTCACAGCAGTGTCACTGCAGGCTTAAACTCACAACTTCTAAAATGGCTACTACTGTGTATATAATCTTTTCTGCTGAGGTTTCATTTTCCTCTGAATCTCATTGGTGTCACACCCGCTTCTCAAACAAGACTGACATCCTCCCTCGTTAGACATTCAGCAGCCACGCAGTAATCTGAACCCTGTGCATACACACACACACACACACACATATTCACTTAGGGTGACCCGCTGCCACCACACTCCTACCACGACCTGTCTACATCTGGTACCATATTTTGTGTGTGCGCATGGTATGTCTATGTGCAGACAAGGCCCTGTGCACACATGTGCCTCAGCTGTAGCCGACACTCACTACCAGCCCGGAATCTAATATCCCCCCCATTGGAAACACATGTGAAAGTCTGACTAAAGCCGGCATGTTCCCTGTGCCATGTTTGTCGGCAGTCAGTCAGTCTCCATGCTGTTTTTTGTAGGCTGAGCACTGCTCTCCAGTGCTACACAGTGCAGCAGGCTTTACAGTGTTTGCAGGAGAAATGTGAAAAAGACATGCTTTTGGTCCGTATTTTGGAGAATCAATTCAGTGCAATTCTATGGGAGAGAAATATTACATGTTAGACTATTAAGATAGGGTGATTTGCATGAGATAGAAAGAAACCCTCTGTTATCCCTCAATCTGTCCACAGTCTGTCATGTTAAAACATCTAAGGGTATGTTCAGACTGCAGGCCAAAGTGACCCAAATCCGATTTATTTGCTCCTTTGTGACTCAGATCTAATCTTTTTATGACAGTGTGAACAGGCCAAGTCACGTGGAATCTGATCTTTTCCACTTCAGATTTGAAATAAGTGATTGAGTTGTGGGGCAGTTTCGTGAGAAACCGTACTGAAAAGGACAGAAAACTGTGAAAACATAATTCAGGAGAAATGTGACCCATGAGAGGACAATAAGGTTAGCAAGTAGCAGCTAACCTCTTGTTTACTCCTGCACGACAGCGTGCTGCTGCGCGTGACGTCATGTTATTCTTCTGCGCATGCGGGTCACTTTCAGGCCGCGGCTAGTTCACACTGGAGTCTGATATGGGCCACATTTAAACAATAATGTGAACAAAAAAAAAAAAATACGGAATTGAGCATTAAGGAGTCTGAACGTAGCCTGTAAGAAGCGAGTTCACTATGTATGTGCCTTTGTCCATAAACAGGAAACAAAACGGTAAGATTTATAAATAAAGTTTGTTGAGTAAGCAGAAAAAGATAATCTTACTGTTTACAATCACTGCTAATCAATGTCCCCTCTCATCCCAGGGGGGGGGGGGCAATTTTATCAGGGTGGTCAAAGACCTGAGTGCAGCAGAAGCAACTCAGTGTGTCTTGTATCAGTCAGACATTCTGTTATTTTAATGCAAGCTGCTGTCTACACAAGATCTGTTAAAAATAAAAGCCTTTTTATATTTTGAGCAGCTACAACAACATAAATGTGTATTTATTCAGACAATAAGTGCAATTCATGCAAAATGTTGCTGTGCACACATGGGAAGAAAATGTTTTCTCTAACTGAAGTGTGACCCATTTAAAATGTTGGCCAAAGTTGCACCAGAATATGCTGGTTATGGGCACGAGGCAGGTTTGTTATATTTGAATAAAATTGACATAATTTGTTAGTTTTAGACCAAGTAATCCAAAATCGTTTTGCTGAGTGTACAGTGATGACAAAGTTCCTGCAGGGAAAGCAGAGGTAAGCGGCTGCTAGGAGCTTTCATTTCTACCTCGAAACCTTGCACCTTCCCAATGTGCCAAATTTCCGCCCTGGTTGGAGCAGGCTGGCACTACGGGTGTTGGCCTTTGAGAGATTGTGGTTGCACTCAGCTGCACGGACGGCTTGTGTTTAGCCACAGAGGCTCAAGCACACCTAACCTAAGCTGTCTCCATTCTCTGTGACTGACTGTCTACTGATTTGAAAGACTAAATCATTCGCAAACCATTCTTGACAGTCAGTTTTCTCAAGCGGCTACTAATCAGCAGTCCTTCAGTGGAAGGAAGTAATCAGGTACGGCGCAGAGTTTTTGAAAACCAGCGCATTGTGACAATCTGTTTTGGCGCTGTGTCAAAACCCTTCTTTTGTCACCAGCACAAGTTTAAGAGCTAATAGGTGGTGAAAAGCCTGGTTGGAGGCCCAGATGAAGCAGATTATTTTATGAAGACTGAAGGAGAGGCATCCAAGCATTAGCATGTGTGCTAGCCAGAGTCAGTCCCAGGAGGGAAACCCAAGTCTGGCCACGGTGTCCCGACAGACATCCTCTGCCGAGGTTAGCATATCCCTGTTTCGGCTGAGTTGCTGAAAGTGTGTGTGTCTGTGTATTTGTGTGTGAAGGGTCCTATGTTCTGTGTGTGTGTGTGTGGTTGCTGAAAGATTTGTTATTTGGAGCAGTGAATTTTAATGACTTTTGTCAACTCTAATATGCAGAGCTGCCCAGCTGTGGACGAGACTGAAGTTTTCTCAGCTTGTTTTGTGTTTTAAAGGAAGTGCTGGTTTTCAAGATGACTACTGCAAATTATTTCTGGGGTAAATACGTGTTATTTACATACATACAGACACATTTACATCCTCATTGTCAGCTTAAGGATTATGTCTTTTTCCAGGCATTTCAGAAAAAGAACAGTAAGCTGTCATCACTTGTCATCAGATGAACTCTGGTGGCAAACTGCTTTCACCATCACATGCCATTGTATTTAATAACCTGACTACAGGGACATTTATCACCTTGTTTTTCATTTTGGCCTCTCACTAGTTGCACTGTTGTGCTGTCATTACCATTGCAAATAAATGGTCTTACATACATAAAAGGACTTCCTGTGGAGGATTCATTTTTATCAACAAAGAAATAATAAAAAGAAATCATATTTAGAATTACATCACTATCTGTAATTTTATTTGCACCATTGGCTTCATGATACATGATACATCACCCAACGCCACGAAGCAGCGCTGCCAGCCAGGCCACAGACGGCCGGCCAGTGTAGAAAGCACTCATTAGTTATACACAGGGGGCTCATCAATGTTGAAAAGGGAAGCACAGCTCGTCATCATCATCATCATCATCATCATCATCATCGAGGAAAGACGCAGTATCTTTGCTGGCTATATGTACACATGGCTGTTTGTGTGCGTGCGTGCGTACGTGCGTGCATGCGTGTGCACTGTGTTTCTCTCTCTGATCAGATATTAATGTGTTTACAAAGCGCTCCAGTGTGCCAGCTCAGAGCAGCCAGTGTTTCTTTGTGCCAGCGAGCCCTGTCAGCTGGTTAACACACATAATTGCTCCCTAATTCTCCCGTCAGTGGCTGGGTAATATCTGATCAACAGGTAATGAGCCACAAGTTCGCCTACAATTCTGTCTCACTGTATTATTCCATATCTTTTCTTTAATTTCTCTTTATTTTGTAAACCTAATCACTCCATTTCTGTTTCTTTTCAGCATTGAGAACTATGAAGAATGCTTTACTCTGATATTTATACAAAATATTAATAATAGTTACAACCATTAATCATTATTCTCAAGAATGCAAATTTAGGGCCACAAATTTAAGGATAAAACACTACACCACTATACAATGTCTAATTATGGTAAGCTTTAGTGCTTGTTGCATAAACAATTGAACACCATTCTTCTGAAGGATAGTCCCCCATTTGGTGGTTTGTTAATGGTGGTGAAGAGCGCTGTCTAACATGTTGCTCTGAAATCTGCCATAGGTGTTCAGTTAGGTTGAGATCTGGCAGGTGTGAAGGTCAGAGCACACGATTCAAATCATTTTCATACTCAACAAATCATTCATGGAGCCCTGTTGTGCTGTGGAAGGCGAGTTTGTCAGGATGATCACTTCACTCTGAATAAATGTAATCACTCACATTTGCTGTGACCTTCCTATCTAAGGGGACAAGTGGACTTAACCACGCCGGAAATATGGTTTATAATGTAATATTCAATCAGATGTAGATACTGATACTGAAGGATGAGTCATCTGACCGGATAGACTTACACCTATGGCTTTTACACCAGTCAAATGCGCTGTTCTCTTTGTAACTAGTGCTTCATACACAGGGCACACAGGATAATCTCCCTCTGTGTGTAGTTGTTGACTTGTTCTTGAAGCACTAATGGGTCTACCTTGGACACCCTGCACCATCACAATCTCCCTATGCACATTAATGTAAACAAATGAAACACATTTATATTGCAATACTCGCCATGTAATCAACATATAAAGTAGTTTTTGACACAGTGCCCTTTGGCAAGACAGGTACCGTAGATTCATTGGAAACCAAGTTAAAGGACATTTCATTCATTTATTGTCATTAAGTAATGCATATTTACAAACACATTTGCAATTTGCAATACAACGAAGAATACACACAGTAAACCTGGGGCTTTGGGGGGCCCCGGAGGTTCTGGAGCAGTTGTAAACTATATTTTTAATGCCATCTCTCTCTCAGCATCCTCAACTCCACTATTACTGCTGCTAGCATTTGGGGATTCTCCTATTTCTGGCAGCCATTCATCATCACTATTTTGCTTACTTGATTGTGATGGAATTTGCTCCACTATCCCGAATGCCTTTCTATTACTTGCTGCAAGACACTAAATGTTACTCACATAATGGAACTAATCTGCAGAAAATATTGTTTTTGTTATAAAAACTGCAAGTTTTTCAACATAAATCCATTGATTTATATACAAAAAAGTTAGTGCAAATGAAGTATTTTCAAGAAAAACTAAGTCTCAGTTATAGTTCATTGAAGTTGAAATATAGCCAGCGATGCATAATGTCCAATTTAGTGGACAGATGATTATTCATAATTTCCTCCCAACATAAAATCAGTACTTGGAAAGTTTAACAATTGTATTACTCCTTTGTTGTTACCAGAGGTTACCAAATTCTATTTACCTTAAAGGGTCTTCTATAATTGAAGGAGTGGCAAGATTTAAGTTGCACTTACAACAGCTTACCAGAGGGTAGCAGCGTATGGCATGACGCACTAGCGTCCACGGTAGTGGTTGATGTTTAACTAGACCATCAGAACCTCTGCCCATACAAGTAAACGGCTTTTGAATAGCTGTCCACTGTACTGAGCACTATGCATGAAAGGGTTAAAGGTCAGATGTGATAACTTCAGGGGGACAAAGTTCAGATTCTCTCTTCTTGGCAGCTTTCAACAATTTCAAAGAAGCGTAATTTTTGCAGGAGTGTAACTTTAGCAAATGCACAGAAATATGTGTGACTTTTGCAACAGTTTCAGCTGAGCTGTTTCAGACGGATTCTCATATGGTTTTCACTGTAAATGTTGGGGAAAATGAGAAGCAAAGAGGGCATAACGGGGCGACTCTCAGATGGTTTAATACCCCCGTCTGATAGGTTTATAAGCTTCAGCGGCAGACCAAACAGCAATTTTTGCCGCCATAATTGCTCAATTTATGAGGCAATGCTTAGATATGAGAAGTATTGTGCAAGATATTTATGCCAAAACAAGCAAACTAATCAGATTGAAGGGGCAGTACAAATGCAAATGCTATCGTTTTCATTGAAAAAATTTTTTTTACAGATTGGGTGATATTTTGTGATGGTTGAAAAAATTACATCTTGTAGCTGAAATCCCTTCCAAAGAAAATAATATAATTTACTTACTTCATATTCAGTATTTGTACATCTCTATGTGCAGTGAGCGCAGTTGAGTGTATGTTTGCATGCATGTACTGTAGTTATGCCTGAATGCATGCTTGAACTTCCACATACTGTACATTATGCATTTAAAAATACACAGCTGAACTCTGCCCTAGTGCCAGTACCTCCCTTTGTGCCACACTGAGGCCATGAGACAATAGTATCATGGAAGAAGCATGGGGTTCAGGACCTCTTGGGTTGCTCTTGGAAAAGTCCTACAAACGTATTAAAATCACTGGCACTGTAAAACAGGGCGCTGGCATGACTGGGAATGACTGTCTCTGAGCATCGGGGCATTGAGTTGATCTTGGCGGTTTTCTGCTGCTGTGGGCAAACAGGGAGGATGTATAATGAGGAGGAGATCCGCAGAGGTCACGCAAATGAGACCTCAAAACCGTACAGAGAAAGCCTGTATGTGTATGAGATGTTTTAGTGTGTTTACCATATACACTCACCTAAAGGATTATTAAGAACACCATACTAATACTGTGTTTGACCCCCTTTCGCCTTCAGAACTGCCTTAATTCTACGTGGCATTGATTCAACAAGGTGCTGAAAGCATTCTTTAGAAATGTTGGCCCATATTGATAGGATAGCATCTTGCAGTTGATGGAGATTTGTGGGATGCACATCCAGGGCACGAAGCTCCCGTTCCACCACATCCCAAAGATGCTCTATTGGGTTGAGATCTGGTGACTGTGGGGGCCATTTTAGTACAGTGAACTCATTGTCATGTTCAAGAAACCAATTTGAAATGATTGGAGCTTTGTGACATGGTGCATTATCCTGCTGGAAGTAGCCATCAGAGGATGGGTACATGGTGGCCATAAAGGGATGGACATGGTCAGAAACAATGCTCAGGTAGGCCGTGGCATTTAAACCATGCCCAATTGGCACTAAGGGGCCTAAAGTGTGCCAAGAAAACATCCCCCACACCATTACACCACCACCACCAGCCTGCACAGTGGTAACAAGGCATGGGTCCATGTTCTCATTCTGTTTACGCCAAATTCTGACTCTACCATCTGAATGTCTCAACAGAAATCGAGACTCATCAGAGCAGGCAACATTTTTCCAGTCTTCAACTGTCCAATTTTGGTGAGCTCTTACAAATTGTAGCCTCTTTTTCCTATTTGTAGTGGAGATGAGTGGAACCCGGTGGGGTCTTCTGCTGTTGTAGCCCATCCGCCTCAAGGTTGTGCGTGTTGTGGCTTCACAAATGCTTTGCTGCATACCTCGGTTGTAACGAGTGGTTATTTCAGTCAAAGTTGCTCTTCTATCAGCTTGAATCAGTCAGCCCATTCTCCTCTGACCTCTAGCATCAACAAGGCATTTTCGCCCACAGGACTGCCGCATACTGGATGTTTTTCCCTTTTCACACCATTCTTTTTAAACCCTAGAAATGGTTGTGCGTGAAAATCCCAGTAACTGAGCAGATTGTGAAATACTCAGACCGGCCCGTCTGGCACCAACAACCATGCCACGCTCAAAATTGCTTAAATCACCTTTCTTTCCCATTCTGACATTCAGTTTGGAGTTCAGGAGATTGTCTTGACCAGGACCACACCCCTAAATGCATTGAAGCAACTGCCATGTGATTGGTTGATTAGATAATTGCATTAATGAGAAATTGAACAAGTTCCTAATAATCCTTTAGGTGAGTGTAGAAGTGCTGCTTTATTGAAACAGTACATTTAAGGCAATAATTTCACGTACAATGCACCTGTGAAGCAGTCTCATCGTCACTTAGTCAAATCTACCTGCTTTACTTAATGTTATTTTCAGCGGGGAAGCCAACATGAAACCTTCTCTGTTGGATGTTAATTGTGTGGCGCCTTCATTCATTTGCCCGCAGACAATTTTAGGCAAACAGCATAAAAGCCGTCAACAGCATTCTGATGACAGTTTGACCACACTTGAAGCTCAATAAAAAAAGTCTGCTAAGTTTAAGAAGAAAACAAAACAAACAAACACTTGATTTGAAAATCTATTTTCTCTATTTCTGTTAAGTCACATTAAAATATATCAAGTTAAAAGGGCTTTTATGTACTCTGCTCAGCTTGGAACTCCCTAAAATATCTTTTTAAATTGAAAGAACTTGTCTCTCTTTAAATCAACTTTAAATCACTGATGAAGGACTTTAAGGCGGATTCAATTACTTGTCATTGTTTGTAATTCAGTTATTGTGAATCAATTTGTTCTTGCATGTTATTGTTGTATTGTATTTTTGCAGCTTTCATACAACCACTTGCTATCACAATGAGCCTTTCCTGTTTAAATAAAGGTTTAATAACAGTCTTAGTTAGACAAATCAACTGAGTAAAAGTTACAGTCTTTATTTATGTTGTTCAAAGTCTCTCCACACCTTTAATACATTTAAGGGCTGTAAGTGCGCAAATTAATCGTTTGCAGTCCACAGGGAGGACTAGCGGGCCCTTTCAACCTAAAATGGTTTCAAGAAATTGAATCAAACATTGGAAGTGTTCAAGGCCAAACAGTGTGAGCAGCTACACTGAGATATCACCTGACATCCCAGCCCTCTTTTATCTTCTTTATCTTCTGGCTGTCTTGTGCTTCCTTTGGTCACATTAGAGGATTTTGGGGATTTTTTTTTAAATTTTATTAGTAGTAACCACTTTACCTACTTGCATCCAATTTCACCTTAAAACGCAAATCAAAAGAAGGTCATCCATCAAGACATTAAGAATTTATCTTTTGTCTGAGCCAGGCTGCAAGAACGCTGCAAAGCGTGACAGGATGTCTGGCTCTTGTTATGTGTGCGGCGACGGAGCTATTTCAGAGGCTTTTTGTTTTTTGGACACCGAGCTGCTCCCTCCAGCAGAAAGTGAGCAGCCCTTCTTACAGTAAGAGCGAAAGATAATATATTTTATTTTATGTGTTTTGGGAAGAGAGCATGTTAAACATATATTAAACATAAACCCATTTAAAGCTAATTGAATACAAATAAAGGGTCAGGGTATAAAATAAGAAAAGTGGGCAAAGGGACATATCAGGTATTAATGTTAACTGTTATATTTTTCCTACCAGTAGGTGAGATATTCTATGTCCAGACTATTATAAGAAGTGAGGGCCCCCTAACATATTTTTCTTGGACAGGTCCCACACTACATACACACCACATATGCACACAGATACACATCCTCCATGAAAACTCAGTGTGCTTGGAGAGGGAAGGCGGACATTTCGGGTCGCGTGGCTACATTATACTATAGTAGCGGCTTTTATGAGACAGACAACATGCCTGACTCCAGCGGGAAAACCTCATGATGGACAGGCACTTTACCTGTGCCAAGAGCAGGCAGGCTAGGAGGAGGGAAAATGAAATAAAATCAATACTCGAACATAACTTTTTAAATAAACATTTGCACTCCACGGACATTGTTGGCAGTGGGAGCCAGTAACCTGTCCCCATTGGTGGAACTCAACACCAGACCGTTTGAGGAGCACTGGCTCCCATCGAGGTGATGGCTACTGGCAAGATGTGACGTGAATAGCTATGTTATGTTTATCCAAGGTAAAAGAAGAGGTGGTTTTGGGGGGGGCAGGGCTGAATTCCTGCAGTGAGGCTGCTCTTTCCCTGAGCATGGGTTTTCACAGCTTGCTGATGATGCTCAAAGATGCCTTAACCTCAGCAGGAGTGATGCCTACCCACTTTAAGCAACAATTCTCCACCAAGAGGCAAGAAATTAGATGAAGCTGCTTCAACTACAGCAGGACTGTATTTGAAGGTGTGATTCAACAATGGCTTTCTGTTTTTGTGGTGAGGATAGCTGTGCATTTTAAAAGGCAGACACCTTTGGAACTTAGTTTTGAAACACCAAGTCAGTGTGGGACATTTTTCTGAGTAATTTAAAAAAAAAAAAAAAAAAATTGCCATTTTTATTTTTAGGAATAGTCAGTCAAAAATGCTTTAAAGAAACTGCTACACCTCATTATTCATCTGGTTAGGATGTAAAGTAAAACCTTTGCAGAAATCCACAATAGATCTTCATTAAACCAGAATGCAAGTCAGCCATAAAACACAGAGCGGGGTATCCTTTGAAATGTTTTTTGCTTCGTTATGATAGTGGTAGCTGAAAGGAAGAGAGAGGGGATGATATGCAGCAAAGGGCTCAGGCTGAACCCAAGCTGTCAAATGGGTTTCTCTTCAAAGCCAGTTTTTACATTAAAAGAATTAAAATGAGTTAATTTAATCTTAACCCTACAGAACAAATACTATCTGTTCAGCATGACGGAGGACAAGGCTATGTGAGGAATATGAGTCCCCACCCTGCATGTACCATAAGTAGTGATGGCAGGATGAAGCTATGGGGCTTTATTTCTGGGCTAGAAATAAAAGTGTAAAGCGTCTTTGCATCTGTGACATCTGTTTGCAAAAGGCATAGCAGCCCTTCAAGATGGGCTAAAGCACTGCAACTTTCAGTTTCATATTGTTGCAGGTTCTCAATGTATGAAAGGACTACAAGAATTGCATGACTCTGCTCGAGACCAAAGTGGTGGTTTTCAGCACACATTTAAATTTGTGTAAAATCCTTAATAGGCTTAAGTACTGATGCCATCATGACACAAGGTCAAAACATTAAGGTTAGTATCCTGGCAACAGCAGTTTGATTTAAATTAAGGCAACTTTGTAAACTCCGAATGCTCTGGTTTCAATGACATTAGATTTGTAGGAAACCAAAGGCATATTGGTCATTTAACCTATTCACCAAATTCTAGAACACACCAAGTCAAAAATCAAGTCAATGTTTTATTAAGAGCAGAGACAAGTACAGGTAGATGCAGAAACAATTTAGATGCACGAGTCTCTTGCATGGCTCCTAAAAATGCAAGTGTCACTTCGATTGGGTCTCACTGCTGCTGGGGGCCGCGCTGGTGGCCGGCATCTCGCTGGGGCCGGCGCTGATCAGTCCGGCTTTATGCAGAGATCACAGAAACTTGGTTAGCCACATTGTGAGGCCATGAATCTGTTGCATACATTTTAGTAGTAGCATTTCACAGAATCTGCTCACCTGCTGTGACATCTTGCTGCAGTAGTGTTTCAGTTGTGCTGGCCATCTCGCTGCTGCTGCCGGGGCCGGTGGCCGGCATCTCGCTGGGGCCGGCGCTGATCAGTCCGGCTTTATGCAGAGATCACAGAAACTTGGTTAGCCACATTGTGAGGCCATGAATCTGTTGCATACATTTTAGTAGCAGCATTTCACAGAATCTGCTCACCTGCTGTGACATCTTGCTGCAGTAGTGTTTCAGTTGTGCTGGCCATCTCGCTGCTGCTGCCGGGGCCGGCGCTGGTGGCCGGCATCTCGCTGGGGCCGGCGCTGATCAGTCCGGCTTTATGCAGAGATCACAGAAACTTGGTTAGCCACATTGTGAGGCCATGAATCTGTTGCATACATTTTAGTAGTAGCATTTCACAGAATCTGCTCACCTGCTGTGACATCTTGCTGCAGTAGTGTTCAGTTGTGCTGGCCATCTCGCTGCTGCTGCCGGGGCCGGCGCTGGTGGCCGGCATCTCGCTGGGGCCGGCGCTGATCAGTCCGGCTTTATGCAAAGATCACAGAAACTTGGTTAGCCACATTGTGAGGCCATGAATCTGTTGCATACATTTTAGTAGTAGCATTTCACAGAATCTGCTCACCTGCTGTGACATCTTGCTGCAGTAGTGTTTCAGTTGTGCTGGCCATCTCGCTGCTGCTGCCGGGGCCGGCGCTGGTGGCCGGCATCTCGCTGGGGCCGGCGCTGATCAGTCCGGCTTTATGCAGAGATCACAGAAACTTGGTTAGCCACATTGTGAGGCCATGAATCTGTTGCATACATTTAGTAGTAGCATTTCACAGAATCTGCTCACCTGCTGTGACATCTTGCTGCAGTAGTGTTTCAGTTGTGCTGGCCATCTCGCTGCTGCTGCCGGGGCCGGTGGCCGGCATCTCGCTGGGGCCGGCGCTGATCAGTCCGGCTTTATGCAGAGATCACAGAAACTTGGTTAGCCACATTGTGAGGCCATGAATCTGTTGCATACATTTTAGTAGTAGCATTTCACAGAATCTGCTCACCTGCTGTGACATCTTGCTGCAGTAGTGTTTCAGTTGTGCTGGCCATCTCGCTGCTGCTGCCGGGGCCGGCGCTGGTGGCCGGCATCTCGCTGGGGCCGGCGCTGATCAGTCCGGCTTTATGCAGAGATCACAGAAACTTGGTTAGCCACATTGTGAGGCCATGAATCTGTTGCATACATTTTAGTAGTAGCATTTCACAGAATCTGCTCACCTGCTGTGACATCTTGCTGCAGTAGTGTTTCAGTTGTGCTGGCCATCTCGCTGCTGCTGCCGGGGCCGGCGCTGGTGGCCGGCATCTCGCTGGGGCCGGCGCTGATCAGTCCGGCTTTATGCAGAGATCACAGAAACTTGGTTAGCCACATTGTGAGGCCATGAATCTGTTGCATACATTTTAGTAGTAGCATTTCACAGAATCTGCTCACCTGCTGTGACATCTTGCTGCAGTAGTGTTTCAGTTGTGCTGGCCATCTCGCTGCTGCTGCCGGGGCCGGCGCTGGTGGCCGGCATCTCGCTGGGGCCGGCGCTGATCAGTCCGGCTTTATGCAGAGATCACAGAAACTTGGTTAGCCACATTGTGAGGCCATGAATCTGTTGCATACATTTTAGTAGTAGCATTTCACAGAATCTGCTCACCTGCTGTGACATCTTGCTGCAGTAGTGTTTCAGTTGTGCTGGCCATCTCGCTGCTGCTGCCGGGGCCGGCGCTGCGTGGCCGGCATCTCGCTGGGGCCGGCGCTGATCAGTCCGGCTTTATGCAGAGATCACAGAAACTTGGTTACCCACATTGTGAGGCCATGAATCTGTTGCATACATTTTAGTAGTAGCATTTCACAGAATCTGCTCACCTGCTGTGACATCTTGCTGCAGTAGTGTTCAGTTGTGCTGGCCATCTCGCTGCTGCTGCCGGGGCCGGCGCTGGTGGCCGGCATCTCGCTGGGGCCGGCGCTGATCAGTCCGGCTTTATGCAGAGATCACAGAAACTTGGTTACCCACATTGTGAGGCCATGAATCTGTTGCATACATTTTAGTAGTAGCATTTCACAGAATCTGCTCACTGCTGTGACATCTTGCTGCAGTAGTGTTTCAGTTGTGCTGGCCATCTCGCTGCTGCTGCCGGGGCCGGCGCTGGTGGCCGGCATCTCGCTGGGGCCGGCGCTGATCAGTCCGGCTTTATGCAGAGATCACAGAAACTTGGTTAGCCACATTGTGAGGCCATGAATCTGTTGCATACATTTTAGTAGTAGCATTTCACAGAATCTGCTCACCTGCTGTGACATCTTGCTGCAGTAGTGTTTCAGTTGTGCTGGCCATCTCGCTGCTGCTGCCGGGGGGCGTGGCCGGCATCTCGCTGGGGCCGGCGCTGATCAGTCCGGCTTTATGCAGAGATCACAGAAACTTGGTTAGCCACATTGTGAGGCCATGAATCTGTTGCATACATTTTAGTAGTAGCATTTCACAGAATCTGCTCACCTGCTGTGACATCTTGCTGCAGTAGTGTTTCAGTTGTGCTGGCCATCTCGCTGCTGCTGCCGGGGCCGGCGCTGGTGGCCGGCATCTCGCTGGGGCCGGCGCTGATCAGTCCGGCTTTATGCAGAGATCACAGAAACTTGGTTAGCCACATTGTGAGGCCATGAATCTGTTGCATACATTTTAGTAGTAGCATTTCACAGAATCTGCTCACCTGCTGTGACATCTTGCTGCAGCAAGTCTGTATTACAAAAGAAATTATGTTAGTATCAGAATGAACCTCTGAAAAGATTTCACAGTTGTTCTTACCTCTCACTTTCCTCTGCAGCCCATCATCGCTTCTGTCATTTGTGCCACCAACTGGTAAACAAGAACCTAAAGAGGAGTGTTCTCACTGTTAATCAAGTTTGTGCTTTAATGGCAAAATATGTCATGAACTTTTTAGAGCCAAGTGACATTTCAGGAATTAAGCAATACTCAAAAGTTACCACATGGCACTCTCTCATAGCCAGAAGATTCTGTCTGAAAACATAATCTTTCTCTTACTTTAGCTGCACAGTGGTACCAATTTGTAAAACACAAGCTTCACACAGAAAAAAGATAAAAACCTTTGGCAAGACAAACAATCAGCACGCAAACAAGCACAGCCCGAACAGCTCCCATTGCTTCAGTTACCAAGAGAAAACGCTACCTGTGCCACATGCGAGGATTAAAAAGCCCATCATGCTGGTGACACAGGTGCTGCCGATCAGCTCTAATTGGCTCTCACTTTAGAGGAGTCAGAAGGCCTTTCTCATTTCATAAGCATAACATGTGAACCTGTACAAAGTGTATATAGAGTATGACTTTGCTGTTGTAAAAATTTCTGTTGCTGTTCAAGAAACAAAATAGAGTTATATTTAAGATAGTCAATTCTAATCCAGTTCTGAGTTTATAATGGTATCTGATTATTTGATGATTCATGTGTTATTGTTGTTGTTGGACTGGAGAGGAGAGGAAACAATGCAGTGGTCAAGCTGTCATGCACTAAAGACTGTAGTGATGGGCATTGCTGGAAATTCGGAGTCGTCAAGAAGGGGAGGAGAAGCTTCAGATTTGTCTTGAGCATTTTGTCAATAAAAGTGCGCTTATTTCAGCATTTTAATTATTTATTAAAAATGATTGTAGTTACTAATTTCGCTTACTAAAGGGCAACAAGCTATCGATCTATCAATGTACAATAGTAAACAGAATGGTATAGTCCCAAAGCATCTGCATGCACATTACTGGAATGTAAAAAATGTGTTCATCTCAGTGATGAATTAGTTGACCAAAGCAACAGTACATCTTGTGACTTGTTTTAATCCTTCTCAATCCAAATCAGTTTTATGACTTATAATCTGGTGTTGGCAAGATGAACTATGCTTGTAAGTAGGAGAAATACATTGCAGGTTTTGGTCTTTTCATAGACTATGCTAAGCTGAAACATCAATGGATTAGTTGGAGAGCAGGCTATAACTTCATCTTTAAGGGACTGGAGGGATCAAAATTGGCAGCACCTCTAACAAAAGACAGACAACGGAAAACAAATTAATTAAACCCATATCATTTAAAAAATGTGCCACTGATATGAACTTCTGTATCTGTATGCTAAAATAGAATGTACTTGCTTACTTTCAGCAACATGAAATTCATTTGCATTATCAAGAAAAAACTTTCTTGGGGACATTTGGTTTTGAAATAAAGTTGTTCTTAATGCTACAGCCGTTGCTCTATTGCTGTCCATAAACATTAAAACACATCTGTGAGCTACACAATGGCATGTTCCTTCATTAACATGACAGGCACTACATTTATTTGCAGTGATCGACAGACGTTCACACTGTCCTGTCACTGCAAATACTTACTGGAGCTCCAACTGTGTATTAATCCATGTCTACACATCACTGAGAAATCTAATGTAGCGTGCAGTGCCAACTTTAGGAAGATTTCAGACAGGCCCATAAAAGCAGCGAGGTTTGATACCAGTCCTGAAGAAGTGTGTGGGTTTAAGACACATCTCTCTTCTACCAAAATCAGCACTTTATTTCTTTAATAAAAAAAATATAAAAT
>NW_024044506.1:0-30204 GCF_014851395.1 Micropterus salmoides | reverse complement strand
GCTCCTGGTGCCCCCTCCATACTGGTCTTAGGCATTGCAGGGTTCATGGTGGAGGGGAGAGCTGCTGCTGGTGCATGCTTGAGTACGGGAGCTGGGCACCGTGCTGGCCCTGGACCATGGCCTGAGGGGGCCCGGAGGAGGCGGGTTGGGCCACAGGGTCAGCGCCCAGCGGAGCCATGATGGGAGCAGTGATGGGGGCAGGACGGGTGTAGTTCTCCCGAACCTGCTGAATGATGGCAAAGACATGTTATTTAAAACATGCAACGTCCTCATCTGTCATAGATTTACATAATGTGTACTGTCTCCACTGACAGACCTTATTCTTTGATGCTCTGCTCAGGGCCGGAGGGTCATTCCAGCCATTCTGAGGCCCTGCAGAAAGAAAACAACACGCTAATCATTCACTCATTCTCACACTACCAGCGTTCAGTCTATATTTTATAGTTTGAAATGTGTCCAAAAATTTGATCACAAAACTCACAGCATTTCAAGGACGAGTTTGACATTTTGGGAAATGCACATATTCAATTTCATGCTGACAGTTAAATGAGAAGATCTGTGTCTGTCTATAAGCTTAATATGAAGCTACAGGCGTTAGCTTAGCTTAGCATAATGACTGGAAAAACAGATCACTAATCAACATATTCTATCTTTATGTTTAATGCTGTATTAAACAACACTATTTCTTGGTGCTAAGCTAACTGACTGCAGCTTTACAGGGTACAGACATGAGAGTGGTATTGATCTTCTCATCTAACACGTGTGTTTTCCAAAATGTCGAGAGATTCCGTTAAAGCCTCACTTAAAATCTACAGTGTTGCATTGATTGTATGAATTTTATTTGATTAACATAATGTAATAATCATATAAACATCTTCATTGTAGCTTTAAGACAAATTTCTCACAGATGTTAAAGTTCAGTGATTCAGTCCATCAACCAATGTGTACTACCAACCGGGGAAAAAAAGCCATGCAAATTTGTTTCAGAAACGGGGCACTGTAGCAATATTTAGTTTGAACTATAACCGTGATCTCTTCCTGTAGCATTTCACTCTATTCCAAAGAAAGCTGGTTTTAATCCAAACAGCAATCAGCTTTAATTTAAGTTGTGTACAATTCAAAAACATGATTTAAATGTGATTAATATCTATATTAAGTCTGGTCTGGGACATCATGCGTGCAGGAAGTTGATGAACTAATTAGACAATGATGACCTTTATTCTTGAGTCAATAAATAAAAATGTCCTGAGTCATCTTGCTGAAAAAGGCAGAGACTTATAGTTATACATAGTATATACAGGTTTTTATAGTGATCATTTTAAGTTCCTAGGCCTTTTAGTATAGAATATAATAAGAGGTTTGTTTTTATAAAACCAGACTGCTTAATGTCCCTGCCATCTTTTCCAAAACATAATCGATCTTTGCCACCGTCCACCATATGCCACTTTTACAGATTCTATTTATAATAATACAGACATGATAAATAAAAGCCATTCATTATATGATGATTTTTATATTTAAATGATGCATTCATCAAATTACAGTCAAAAAGTGAGGAGAAAATGTAACAATTAAAATGTATATTCTTACTCTGCTATTAAAGGACAACTTATTGATTGATTTTAAAAAGGAATCTGTAAATATTAAAACAGGAGTCAAATGACTGACACATAAGAGAAACATTTTAACGCCTTTCCTAAAATACATTTTGCAACTTTTTTCACTTGACGTGTATTAAAGTATTCTTTGAAATGCATATTTAATTGATTCATTCATGAAAGCTTTTTGTGAAGTTTTTAATAAATGAAATTATTGTAATTCAACACTGTAAAAAAGTATGTATTCTTCTTATTCTAGTGGCACACCACAGGATTCATACTTCATATAATCTTGTATGGAGTTGGGCAGCACGTTAAAGACGCCCTCATACTAAAAACTGTTATTACAGAAAATTAGAAACTCGGACCACAGTTATCTTTGAACATATAGTTTAAAGATAACTGTGAGTTTGTGAGGAGGACAGTCACAGGATGAGGATGATCAGAGGCATGCAGACCTGTTCTCTGAGAGGCGGGGATCAGCCCGGGGTCATGGTCTAGCTGTGTACCTGAGACTCCGCTCGGTGGAGGAAGAGGCATGTACGACACAGGAGATCCCGGTCCGCCATGCTGAAAAGATGCTCCGGAGGACGGAGGAGCGGAATAAGAGGAGGAGGCAGTCGGAAAGAAAGGAGGATGGGAGGGAGGGAGGAGGACAGGCACTGGCTGATGGGAGGTTGCCTGGGATAGACCGGATGTGCTGGCTGAGAGGAGACAGGCTGTGTGTACTGAGAGAGAAAGCCAGGAGGCTCTGCAGGAGGAGGAGCAGCAGAGGAGTACTGAAGAGGCTGATAGAAAGGCGCCCCCCCAGCTCCATGGGGGTACTGGCTGACCTGGGAGTAGGCTGGGAGTCACACAGGATTCAACAGATGCTGTTAGTGAAAAACTGCCGCATGTTATTAACTAACTGTATCATGCAACAGTACAGACTTGTAATAAACAGATAAAGACTAGTTACATGCTAACATGCTTTATGTTTAGCTTGTAGGTTACAAAAGACTCAACAGGCAAAGAGATAAACATATTATGTTAAAGACATTCTCATCTTCTGTTAATGAGAACAACAGCATAAAGGAGATGAGGAGTTACAGGGTCAAACATTTCTAAAAAGAAATGCTTGTCAGTGTTTTAAAGAAGAGAGAAGAAGTTGTTCATGTGCCACCTACTGATGCAACCCTGTCTTCTACGAATAAAGTTTATATACTGCTTAGTCACTTTGCCCAAAAATTGCAGCCACTGAGGTCAGAGTTAATGGTTGGATGTACAAAGCACAGCAGCTTGACACACAGTCCTGCGTCCCACGTGTAGTTAGGTTCAGGCTACTAAAGGTGCTTTCAAACCTAACCTGTTTGGATCGGTTTGTTTGGGCTGGTGTGAAGGCGGTAAATTGAATTCTGGTGCAGCTTTAACAGCTACGTTTTCCTGTTACTTTCATTTCATACAGCTCATTGGTTAGGAATGCAGGAACAAGAAAGCAAACACAGGAAGAAGGTCCTGTCTGCCCAAACATCAAGAAGGCAAAATACTTTGTTAACGCTACAGGTCAGACCGGTTCATTCTCCGGCTAGCTGCTGGTAACTGTTGATTAAGTTGTTGACCATGAAAACGATACATTCAGTACGAACATTTTGCACTGGGAGTGAATACATAAATTGCCCCAACAAATGAGTTGTATAGAAACTTCATTTTTAGGAGACATGGTTGCTCGATGACATTTAACCTCAGACTCTAGTATGAAACAGTGCTTTTCTCTCCGTATCAAAGATTTCATTCTAAAGTCAATAACTCTTGTGTGAAACACGGCTAACTCTTCCGGTAGGATATGTAAAACACTTACGCTGGTACTGATGGGACATTATGTATGCAGGAGTGGAGGAGGGTGGAGGTGCAGCAGCTGTGCCGGAGGGTGGCATCCCGTACATGGGGTTTGAAGGCTCCATCTGCAAAAACATACAAAAACAATCTGAAACCATATTCCAAAACAAAAGATAGACAACTATCCTCTGATTATCGTCTCTGTGTGTGTGATATCTCTAGCGTCAAATCACAATAATCTGAGTGCAAGAGAGACAAACGAAAGAGAGTAGACAGTGAATGCATCACGGTATCAACAGGATGCGGGGTGGCGATGGGGAGAGGCAGGTAAGGACAAACCACAGCAGCCAAATAGAATTTGGGGTTTAAGGTATTTATCAGATCAATGAACTGTAAGCTGTGTAATCTGTAAGCATCAGCAAAGGTGTGTGTCGAGGTCGGGTGGGCGGTCAGTATACCTGCTGGTCTGAGGCGCTGCCAGTTTGAAGAGGAGGAGGGGCATTGGGGAGGGCTGTGGGAGTTTGGTTACTCCAGGAGGTGACAGTGGAGGCAGCCCTCACCTGGAGCACACAGAGACACACGGCACATACCAATGATGGCCGCAGCATGGGGGGTGGGAGGTGGGGTGGGGGGAGTCCCACACATTACCACAATCCAAACACACCAGAGCCAGGGTTCAAATTACAACTCAACTCCCTCCCCCCCAAAAAATAAATGTTGTACATTTTCATCATTAATATATAACGAGTACATTCAGGAATCAGCATGTGATTTAAATCCTGGCTACAATGGAAATCCAATCAATGAAATTACTATAACACAACAGCAAACAAGTGCAATGAGCACTAGTGGCTAGTTAGGATGTGGTAGGGATGGGGTCTGATAGCATTTCATCAAATTCAAATCCAGTACAAAATCCTTTAGATCTTATCAAATCTTATCAGGGTTCAACATGTAAGTAACTGAAGGATAAATAATTTGTGTAATCGCCTTCTGTTGGCTGAGAAGGTATAAACACTACAGGTTTTAGTGGCAGACTTCAGCTTTACATTTAAGCTGAAGTGTGGAATATATAACTAAACGTTCGTTAGATTCAAGACCTTATCAAACGAGTTCTCTGATTAAACCTATTCCCGCCAGGCAAGTCTTTGCATTTCGAAGAGTTTTTTGATCAGGTGTTTGTGGTGAAATTCCTGTGCAGAGATGCCGTTTGCATCAACCAGCAATGATTGGTTTGCCAGAGCTGAAGAGTGGAGCAACCCAGAAACATGTAGAGAGCTCCACAATCCGCCATTGCTGTAGAAGAAAACGTCCACTGGAGTGGACATTTAATTGTTTATTATGATTGTGTTGTTTGTATTTATATGCTTTGGCAATGTTGTATTGTATGCAGTCATACCTTTCACTTTCCTCGCCAGACAGAAGAGAAGGGAATATGCGCAAACATGAAGTCGCATCTGTTTGGTATCTGTAAAGTATTTGGAGTAGGCTATGTAGCTATTACATTTGCCCTGCCTAAATAATGGAATATTAATTATTATTGTCTTGTCACTTTAGAAATGTCTATAATTTTGTTACCATTTTCAAACACCTGTAAGAATGCGTCATGCCCACGCGTCAATAGCATTTGTGTAAATACTCTCTCTACCAGAAAGGGGAGACAAAAAGTTCTGCACAGCAGCTTTAACAGCTGTAGCTTCCTGTACTACACCAGCTCCAAATACTGAAGGTCCTGAATCACAACTATTAATTTAGTCGGATTAAATGTTGATATGAATGAAATTGAAAAGAGGGATATTCTCAAATTGACGTGAGGCGATCAGCTCATCATTTCTCTAAAGAAGAGTCTCCGCTATGTGGAACTACAAAAACACAGTGATGCGTTTTTTCACTCTCCAACAGTCTTTGTCAGAAATTTACAGACACCAGCTGCAAAGAGCAAATTAACCAGAGAACAGTCACACTTTTCATTTTAACTGAAAACGTTTGATAAGAGATTTGTTAGTGTCGGAGCTTAACCAGTATTTTGCCAAGTGTGAACCAGCTACTGGAACCCATCCCTAGTGAACTGTAGATGCTGAAGACGTAAATCTGTGTGGATCCTGATGTCTAATGATAAAATGTTTTAACACCAGGTTTCACACAGATTCAGATTTATGAGACTGATTACGTCAAGGTTAAGAACAGTAAAAACTTGTGTGAACACTGTTATGTGACACTGTGGAAACACATACTGGCTGGTAATACTGCGGCTGTGCTGGGCCGGAGGCAGCAGGTGTAGGCACGGGTACTGGAGCTGCTGCAGGGGCCTGAGGCACCAAGGCGGGCTGGACCGGGGTGAACGGATGTCGGGGCAAGGCTGAACCGTGCTGAGCCGGTGTCGGGGCAGGTAGCCGAGACTGAGGTCTCTGGGTTTGTACCGGAGCTGCATGAGCCACCGCCTGCTGCCCCAGAGCCCGACTGAGACGGTCCCGAAGCTGCTGTATGGCAACCTGTATGGTCCAAATGAGTAAAGTGAAATGTGAAACGTGAACTTAGGCTAGTCTCATTATTACTTAAGTAAACTTCACACCAGGAGTCAGCTGCACCATCTCTCAAACAGACTAGTTATATTATAAAATAATAAGTCAATTTAAGTTTTAGCTTAAAATCGACACTTCTAGCTGTTGCAGCTGCAGTAGTGACAAAGCTTCCAATATGTTGCTGTGATAGTGCTGACTGAAACAAACTAAAAAAGAACTGAACATCCTCCTGCAGCACAATCCACCGTTGAAACAATCCCACTTTTAGTTTATAGGTGTATAACGTCCCCTGACAGCCCGCAAACAGATAGAAAATCATAACAAACATTATGTTATCCAGCAAGAAAACTGTGTGACTGGCACTGAAAATGCTATGAATATTATTTTAAATCACATTTCACAAAAATAAAACAATATACCTCAAATTACAAAACATTATGCTAATAATGTCAGATTTAACGCTCACATAATGTCGGTTAGATTAGCATAATCAGATATTTCCCACCAATTCAAAACTGCATGAATACTGCTTACTCAGAAATACATTTTTCTGTATGTATTCATACACTTTGACTTCCCTAAAACAGTTATTTTTGACAGGTCTGTGACAGCTTGTGAAACTACAGTGACTTCCTGTTTACATAGTGGGTTGAAATTTCAACTGAGTGAAGGAAAAGATGTTTTCCTGCAACTTGTTCCTACTTTACTAAAGACTTCATAGGAATTTAGGAAGAATTCAACACACAAACTTAACAATGGATGATGGAAATGCTGTTGCAGCCAAGTCCTGATGTGTTGCATACCTGGTTTGAGTTGTCAGGCAGGTAGGTGATGGCGGTGGACAGACTGCCCTGGGAGGCCAACAGGCTGGCATACTGGCTCATCTTCTCAGCCAGCAGGATGCCAACAGCAGTGGGACCGGAGCGCTGGGTCTGCTCCACTGCACGCCGCAGCACCACCACCTTCTCCACCAGGTCCTGAGGAATATAAAGCACATCAGCATGACTAAAAATAAAATCCAAACAGCATTAACATTTTTTGGTCACTTGGGAGCGAGAGAACAAGCTGAAAACACAAAATCTGACCACTTCTTTCGCATTCTGCGTCTCTATAAAGTCTACTCATTTGGAGATGTTTCAAACCCCCTTATTAATTTAAACTTAATATCCCCCTCACAGTGACATCATTGGACTGGGAGGCTGCTGAGGTCCTACTGAACTCTAACTGGACTTACAATCACATTCTCTGTAACTTACAGCTAAGTGCACTACATCTTTTTAACTTATTAAATCCATTTTGCACATCTTACAGCAATTTGCACACTGTATGCATGCACATGTTTAAAGGTCATGCTTTTACGTTAGTACTTTGTTATTTTATTCTTGTGTGGTCTGTTCTGCTGCTGTGACAAGTGAATTTCCCCCTGGGGGTAAACACATACACGCAGCTTTAATGCAGCTCTAATCGATATTTCTATAATGTAAATGTATCACTGCAATGTGACAGTGTGAGAGGGGTCACTCATTGCGATGAATACAGAGGATTATCACCTGAATCTGCAGCTCCTCTATAGCTTTATAATGAGTTTCAGCTCATTGTTTAGCTGTCCAAACTTTACTGTTTTGATTCACTCTCACTGCTCCCATAACAGACAAAGTTAGCGAGTAGCTGGTAAACACAGTGCAGCAACATGCAGCCAAAGAACCCGGTAATTCTCTGAGGAGTTGATGGAGACAAACAACAGAGCTAGAAGAGAGTAAATATTAGATTTGAATTCATCAGATGGACAGAGATGCTGCCCCCAAGTGTCTAAAGAAATCCACCAGTGCAGGTTTCAGATAAAGAGTCACCATCTCAACACACCTGGAGAGAAAGTGGGCAGTGTCCGTTCTGTGCTCTGGTCCAACAAGCCACAAGTTTCTCCACGTTTCCAGCACAGATGTAACACAGACAGGCCTGGGCTTGCAGTTGTGCGTCCTCTGCTGCCTCTAGTCTGCCCCCGAGAAGGTCTAACAAACAGTTCAGTTAAAGAACACAAATTCACAACTGAGAGAGGAGTACAGGCTGTATGTCAGTTTGAATAATAAAACAGAAAAAAGCAACGCTGTGGTCTAGTGAGGTCTATCAAACAACAATATGCATGTAAACTTACCACAGAGGGAAGAGAACTCCTCCGGCTGAGCGTAGGTCATGACCGCAGCCAGAGCCTCCTTCCAGTTCTGCAGGTCACACGTCTTCAGGATGTCGTGCCAGTCTTTCATCACCACTGCACTGATCAGCTGCAGGACAAACACATGGTTTTATCATTGACAACAAACTCTCACAAGCTCATAAACTGTCAGTAAAACAGTCTCCTTACTGTTACCTTGGTTATCTTGCTGTGTGTTTTCGTAAAATACTTTTTCTGGGTCTTCTCTAAGAGCTCGGACCCTCCGGCGATGGCCAGGATGATGCTGTCTGCCATTCGGTTGTCATGAAGACAAAGGTCCACAGCGCCCTCAAAGTCTCCGGTCAGCAGGGCCTGTGTGATCAGCCCGTCCACATCTTCCAGGATAAATATTTTACAATTATTAAAAACGCAGGTCATTTGTAACTGGTTAGCTGAGGGTGACATTCAGTAAAATCTGCTAGTTTTATGTCATAAAAAGTTGAGAGTTGTCACCTTGACTGATGCTGAGAGTGAGTCCTTCTGGATTGGCTGGAGCTAGAGCTGGAGACGGAGCAGGAGCTGGAACTGGAGCTGGGACCTCAGGTGGCTCCTCAACTGCAGCTGAGGTCTCAGCAGGACTGGGCTCCTTCTCCACTCGTGCCGTTTTCTCCTGAAACACCAGAGAAACATCCCGTCATGTCTTAAGTTCACTCTTCTTTTCCTACCCACATGTTCTGCAAGATACAGACTCATTTCAATGATCCTAACCATGCAGATATCAGTTATATGATGAAAATAAAACCAAGAAACTGTGAAACTATTTACCCCAAAGTGAGAAGAAGAAGAAACAATAATTTAATCTGTTACCCTTACTGGTGATTCTAATCCAATACATGTTTTTTTGTTTGTACTCAGCCCTGGCTCTGTAAATTGGAAACAAGTAAAGTAGCCCGCACCCTGCAGGTCACATTACATTTTACATGTCTAGCCGACGGGCATTCAGCTTACATTCTAGTTGGCCAAGACATGCTGTTGTTGTGATGTTAACTATAGTAGCAGGAGAGATGTGAGCATAGCTGGCTGCCCAACATGTCCCTCAAGCACAGTGGGTCTGCTTCAGAGACCTAACTTGTGGTCTCAAGACCGCTTTGATCACTGAAGTGAGTTGAAGAAATCTTGTGAGCCAGGTTCAGATGTGAAGAAGTTTCGGAGACTGATGAAGTCTTAACACAGCATGGTTTATTGAGCCCAGCCGAGGAGATACTGTGTCAGCATACAACATGGGAACACATTGAATGCCAACACCAAATCTGAAGGATTACATCTTTTGGCCTTAACCTAGAAGAAAAAATCTATCTGATATTTATTCTCCAATGCTACGTCATATTGGAATCTATTACAATCCAGGAGTTGTACTCTAATCTGTGGAGCCAGTGAGTTCTTGTAAAGATGCTTGTAAGACTCAACCTTGTGAGATTCGCAGAGAACACCGATATCTGCTAGCCTGGCGCCTGAGCTACACCATCAGTCTAACTGTTGTCTCCCTAACAAGGACAGTTACATGAGAGAAATAACTAGAGCTGGAAGGTCAGTTACCTTTCTCTGTTACATCAACTAAGACACCAAAGAATACTGTTCAAAAGCCAGCAGGTAGAACACAAGTGTGTCCCATGTTTGAAAAATGCCAACACGCTGCCAACTTAACCCAGACTTGATTCACTCTTGGTGTTGTATTCAGAGCTCAAAGTATCCCACAATTCACCACAGTCGACTGCACCACACCAGTCTAGTTTTTGGCGGAAGGGCGCCTTTAAGTTTGTTTTAGGACCCACAATAATAACAACAGAAATGAAAAAGTTATTGCACTCAATGTGAATGTGTCCAAGCTATACTATCAGACTATCGCATCTCGAGGCACACGTGGTATTCAACATAGGACCGGCCGGGGGCTAGCTTGTTAGCATGCTAACTTCAGTAGATATCTCTGCAACACACTACAAAGGCGTCTTAGACGTGACGTCACAACATGTACTTCTTCACATTCTGTTGATAAGGTTAGCTAATTTTTTGAATGTTTAAAACAAAAATTCTGGCCGTATTTTACACTTTGTACCTTTATTCAATGATTTGATTCCTAAAAAGTTTAGCAGACAGAAATGATTCAAAAATGGTATCATGTTATGTCTCTTTCACGCACAGTATACCTGCATGGTTCTAGATAACTTGATTTAATTAATTTAATCTATACTGATCTAGTTGATTCTACCTGTTTGTTCACAATGTGGAAATCAAATTCAACCAACAAGGCATCTGCCAGCTTAAGTGAACCATATATTTTGACGGATGTTCTCATTGATTAATCGTGTCTCAGTGAGCTACAGTTCTTGAGGGGCTCTGTAGCAGTTACCATAAATACGTCAAGCAAGCAGCTACTTGACTACAAATACCGCAGGTGTGGGTACTGGGATGGACCCAGTCTGTACAAGTCCTGAGAAAAGGTCTAATCAACCAGAATAATTAAAATCACCAGCGTGCGTTTATTATAATGAGCAGGGCCTTTAACCGTTACATCAGATGAAACACGACAGTAATTTTGAAGGTAATTCAACTGAGCTAGAAGACAGGATCTATGCAAATGTGCAGTGATGAAGGTTTACCTCCTCCAAGGGGATCTCCTCTTCCTCTGCTTCCTCCTCTGGAAGAGCGTCCTCTTGATCTTCTGCTGCTGGCTCTTCAGTCTCAGGGTCAGGAGTGGAGTCCAGTTCCAGTGTGGCCTCTGGTTGAAGGTTTGCTGCAGCAATCATGTCGAACGCTGCCTCAGGATTGGAGTCCAGTTCCGCTGTGGCTTCTGGCTGAAGGTTTGCTGCAGCAATCATGTCGAACGCTGCCTCAGGATGGTCAGCAGGTGGCACGAGGCTGAGGTCTGCTAAAGGCTGCAGGCTGGCTGGAGCAGGCACTTCCACCTGAATATTAAGGGAAGATATAGGGTCAAAGTCAGGGACTATGATTCCATTTTACCTCCAAAATGAACAAGAAATCAAAAGCTGAAATTAAATTAAAAGAGATATCATTAAAAATTTGGGGAGAAATGTGTAGGGAGGTGCATTTGTTGACCAATTGAAATGGAAAGTAATAAACATGATACTTCTGGCACAAGTAAAAGCAAAATGGAGCCCGGTTGGCTAAAACAAGTGCTGGAGAAAATGTGGACTGCAAATTGGCATTTTTGGAATGATGCATTTGATATGTGAAGCTAAAATTAAAATACAATTCAAGGTAAAAAAAAAATAAAAATCTATCTGTGCACCAACAGGTTAGAATTAGACAAAAACTAAACTCAGACACTGTAGGATCAGCTCACCAAAGGCCAGGCTGTTTCTTTTTATGTATAATGAAAGCTCGGGATCGGTTGTTTGATACACTTAAGATGACTGGATGGAGGCCTTCAAACAGTGGTTGGCATAAAAAACAGTTTAGGAACAGAGCCAGAAAACCTCAGACTGAAGAAAAACTCAACACTAAGTTTGTATTTTACGCTGGAGTCAGGGTCAGGTTTGAGTTCAGACGTGGAAACAGGGCTTTGTGAAAACTCTTGAGTAAGTTCAGCCTGAGATGAGGAAACTCTGGGTTTTCTGTTTCAGAGACCGAGATCAGATAAACTCTAGATCAGTAACCCCGGCAACTTACACTGTGAACCTAACCTGCTCAGGAGGAGGTTTACTTCAACAAACTCTGAGTTTCTCTCTGACTGCTCCCCTCCTGCGGAGCCTGAAGAAGCTGTCTGACATTTCCTCATTCATACTGTCCATATCAAAGCACATATCTGAACTTATTTACGTCTTTAGAAATATCAATACTTTTTTTAACCAAACATGATCTTGAACATGACAGCTTTTATGATCAATCTGTCATCGATGTATGGACATCTTGTCTCTTCTCTCAGCACATCGTGCATTTATCCTCAGCGCAGAATAAAATCCGTAGGATACACTGTCCTTCTTTATAACACAGCGAGTCTGCGGGCATTAAGGCAGCTGTCAGGTTGGCAACAGTTAACTTAAACACTTACCATGAGCTACATCACTGCAGTGATCACTAATCTGTATAAAACTGTTAAATCAACGGTAATTTTTGATATTGTAGTCGCACTGATCGGAACATTCCTATCATAGTTCAACTGGATATGATGTAAATTGTAAATATATATATATATGGTCTAGTGAGGATAACTGTGTTGCAGCTGAAACAAATTAAGTTGATTAAAAGTGAATTTTTCATTATTTGCTGCACAGTCTGAATGTGTTTTTAAAGTATTTCAGAAAATACGAAATGAGCAAGATTTTATTAATGTAACAGATATCTACAACTTTTGAACCTATAGACACATTTTCCACTGCAAAAAATCTGTAATAGGCTAACCTGCTGGGTCTGACTGTGGCTTTAGCCAAGAATCACAGGTCCATGAGTAGGCTATAGCCTAATCTATGTCTAATCTGTTCGATTAATATTTTCATCTTCAGTTATTGCCACCAGCATTTTGTCTCGTCGGGTTACAGCTGAATAAACAGGCCTGTAGCCTATTTAAAATGAATGTAATGGGCGATGTATAGGAGAATTTCAGCACTTTATCATTCGTCAAGGAAATCCCAGTGTGGTAAATGATGAATGAGCAGCGCTGTATAAAATGTAATATTGTCGTATCGACTCTTTCCTCCACTCCTGCGTTTTAACATAAATAATCAGTCAACTCAGAGCTCAGGTTTAAGCTCATAGTTTGTTAAACCTGCTTTCTGAAACAGCGCCCAGGTATATAAACAGACGAGAGGGCGTAGTTCACAAAGACCATCAACATCCACAGAAAAGAGTGAAAGCTTCAGCTTCCTCTCAGTATTTTCAAAAAGTGAAGTAGTATTTGTAGACAAGGCTTCATCTTTATGAATACTTGCAACACTTCCTTATTGCAAAATGTAAGGCAGAGACCAACAGTTTTTAGCATTTCAGCCAAGAACTGAAGCATGAATTGCTGAAAACAGTCATCAGAGATTTTTGTTGTGCTGTCAGTGAGAGAATGTGAACGGCACAGTGAGCAGGAACAAATGAGAGTAGTTTAGTGTGGTAATGAGCAATCTGGAAGAATTTCTACTAACTGGGGAGGGACACCCTTGCTTGTTGTGGATTTAAAAGACATCCACTGGTTTTGTGTTCATACTTGTTGAAGTTTTTCAAATAACACCTAACGACTGCATCACATAACTTGTATAAATCTCTGTACGCTGTAATAAATGTTAAAGAATATTCTTAGGCGTCTTAATTGATGTAACAGGGCAGGTCAGCTTGGAGTCATTAGCTGACCCCACTAGTGTTCACTGACCTTCCAGCTCTAGTTATTTCTCTCATGTAACTGTCCTTGTTAGACAGACAACAGTTTGACTGATAAGGTAGAGACAGTAGCTCAGGCGTCAGGCTAGCAGATATCAGTGTTCTCTGGGAATCTCACAAGGTTGAGTCTTACAAGAATCGTTACAAGAACTTACTGGCTCCACAGATCAGAGAACAACTCCTGGATAGAACAGATTCCAATATGACGCAGCATTGGATAATAAACATCAGATAGATCTGTTGTTCTAGGTTAAGGCCAGCTAAAGATGACTTAAGAAACCTACAGGCACTTGGGGGAAGACAGAAACAGGGACCAAAAGATGTTATCCTTCAGATATGGTGTTGGCATTTCGGCCATGCTAAGTCTTCATCAGTCTCTGAAACTTGGGGACACACCTGAACCTGGCTCACAGTATTTCTTCAACAATAAACAGTGGTGGCTTATCATCAAACTGGATCTGATAAAAAAATTTATGTATTCATTTATTGTCCTTGATTTTATTTGCGTCGTTCTCAGAACTACTCATATTTCTTTCTGATTTTAGTCAACAATTACTGATATGTGGCAGTGCCTATCTACTTGTGCAATACCATGTTAATTGTGTATAATAGACTGTATTCATGTGTGCGATAATGAAGTCCATTAAATATGAAGCTACAGACAACAGATGAGGAAACAGCATAGCTAGTGGCTCTGTCCAAAGGTAACAAAACCTTTAATGCACACTAATTCACGTTATATCTTGTTTGTTTAATCCACAGAAAACATGACTATTTCTTCGTCATGTGCAACAACTTCCTCAAGTTTTAGCTGGAGTCTCGACATTACCACTCCAGAAGTTACTGCAGCCGGCCAAGATATTAGTCCGACACATCCTTTACTGGGAATTAATACTTCGTTTTTTTTGTGGATTAAACAAACAAAGATATAACATGTTGATTGGTGAGCTTAAGGAGGTAACTTTGGGCAGAGCCGAGCTAGCTGTTTCCCCCTGTTAACAATTACTATGCCAGCTAATAATCTCCTGACTCTAGATTGATATTTAATGGACCGATATGAGTGGTATCGATCTTCTCATCTAACTCTCGGCAAGAGTGAAGACAAGAACCAAATGTGAAACTATTCTTTTAAAATACGTCATGAGAGTTGTGCTCTACAAAAACTCACCTGCAGAGGGCCAGCAGGCTTTTCCTCTAGCGCTGCTGAAATCTGACAACAAAAAGGACACAGTTATCACAAGCTGTACTGAAAGACACTTGATGAAAGTATTAAACAGAAAATGTTGTAAATAGTGCTAGAAAAAATATCTGACCTTTAAGGCTAGTTCCTCTTTGTTGTACCCCAGGAGTTCCAGGTACTTGCTGCGGATATCACTTTCAAAATTAACCTGAAAATAAATAAATAAATGTCACACAAACAACTTAAAGAATGACAACATTATTTATTGAAAGCTGTATATGTTCAACTTTATTCAGATTGTTCTAGAAAAAGATTATTTCTGAATTTCCTACCTTGAGGAAAGACCAAACGGTCTTTTCAAACTCATTTTCAGCGGCATCGATCTTTTCCTGGCAGAAATCCACAAAGCTGCCTGCACTCAGAGTGGCCTGCAGCTGATCGGAGCGCTTCAGAAAGGCTGTTTCTGTAACAACCTGGCTGACATGTACAACATGTGAAGTGGGCTGCTGAGGCTGCTGAGGGTTCGGCTTTGTGTTCTCCAGAGAGACCAGCTTCCCACCAAACTTGAAGTGAACAAAAGCCAGAACAACATTGAGTGTTTAAGAAGGTAAAACAAAGACGCTCAATCCTCAATGTGAAAATTAAAAGACACATGACTCACAGCAAACGAGGCTCCAACTGGTCTGCGGATCCACTTTGGTGGCTTCTTCAGGGGGTTGACTGTAGCTGGAGGCGCAGTAGTCTGGGGCAGCTGCAGAGGGGGGTAAGTTTGTCCTGTTCCAAAAGGATCCATGTTCCCAAACGAGTTGCTAATCTGTAACAGACACCCAGAGTCAAGGTAAACACAAAGGCATGATGATCTATATGCCAGATATCTTCGTGTTCATGATATGCAGCCGCACCAAGCCATCACACAGTATTTAACAAGGCATCAATAATAACATAGAAACAGTTGCAAAATATAAAAGAAGACAATGACATCTTATCACGATACTTTCATTTTGTTGTTTGTTCCATTTCTGGTCTTTCTCCCGACTTTCGGTCAATACTGCAGTAATCTGCTGAATAACAGTTTACCCAGAAAATACTCGGATCTTCAACGGGCTGGCAATCGAATGTTGTGCCCTTAAAGCTGAGGTAGGCAGCGCTGGAGAAACTACCTAGAGATAACTACATTTTGAAAGTATTCACTCAAAAAAATCCACTCCACTCCCTTCAGGCCTCCCTCCAAACCCACTCCCCAAAAACACATTTTCATGCGTCATGAGCAAGCAGGTAGGTGTTGTTTTTGTGTCAGAGCATTTAATTTGAGGTATGTAAAGAGAACAAAAAAGGCTTCAGAAACAATTTGCCTACACCAGTGCACTAGGTTACAGTTTATTTTCACACAGATTTTGCAGAAATCTCTTTGAGCGCACATTCTCTGAATATATTTTCTTAGCCTGTCATCCCCTCAGAGTATCTTATAATTGCACTGATTGATAAACATATGAAGATTGCCTCTTGTTTATACAACTGCCCTCTGTCCATATCACACATAGGAGATTTAATCTCACCTGGTCAGCATGTCTCTGGCTCTGCGCCTGGTTGCTGCCTCCCATGATGGAATAGATGTCGATGTGTCCGTCAAAGCCTGCAGCCGACAGCACCGCAGGGTTCCTGGGGCACCACTGGATGTCAAAGCACCACTGACTACTGATGGGCAACTCGTACAGAACCTGAAGATTCAAGCAGATGATTCACTATCATCACAGGGATAACAGTAGACCAGGTTTTTCTTCCTACTTTGGTTGTGTCAATAACCTACGTATAAATGACATGTACAGTAAACTTTTACCTCTGCTGTGTTTGGATTCCAGCACAGGATCCTGCTGTCCTTCCCGCAGCTCAGGAGCAGCTCAGGATCAGCCAAACTCCAGGCGATGGCCAGGACACCCCTGTGTATAAGAACAGCCCAGTTATGTGTTAAAAAGCCACATGATTTTTAAGCGATACGGAAATATTCTATACCGTCAACAAATCTGATGAAAAAAAACTAAAACCAGAAATATCTTAGTCTGTCTCTCGGTACTTTCTGATAAAACTAAAGAGTTTCATTAAAAAAAAGCTAAATAATTTCCATAAACAGCTGGTCACTTTAGAATTTAGCAACTTCCCTCAAACAGGAGGAAATAGCGTATTTGTTGGGGACTATTTTCAGCAATGGATGAATCTACATGTGGTGCTCTGGTGAGTGTGTTTCACGGTGATGAAGGAACTTGCCATCCAGTGCAGCAGTGAGGTTCACTGATGTGTTTTTAATAGTTTTTGGGCAACAATGGAGCTCTATGGCTCAGAGGGAGAAGAGATATCAGGCTTTGGATACACAGATAATGCTCATTAGTAGGATCAATTAATTGTTGTCCTTGAATGATATTTATTTTAAGGAAAAGGAAAGATTTACGCTGCCTTGGTGCCAAATTTAAGAGGGGTGTTTACCGTGTGTGATTCTCTAAAATCTTGAGAGGAGAGGTAGCAAAACGTAAGTCCCACATCTGGATGACGGGCATCCGGTCGTCCTCCGAGGACAAGACCAGCTGAGTGGCAACTTCTGGGTTCCAAGCCAGCCCAGAGCAATGCATCTAAAAGAACAGACACAAAAGCAGACAGTTTCCTGTGAGCAGACAGCACCAAGGGATTGTGAGAAAATTTATCCAAGACAACATGTGTTAATCTGAGTGCAAAAGAAACTACGTACTCGGTTGCTGTGGTCGCTAACTTTAATAATGAGGTCATTCTTGCGAAGGTCCCACACTGAGGCTCGGCCACTCGGGCTGGCAGAGGCCAGGATGTGTTGTACCTGTCTGTTCCAAGACACACAGCTGATGTCCTCCAGAGGCTTTAAGACAAAAACAGAAGCTCTTTATGTCATTATACATTCATTACAGTCAACCAAAGTCTTAAAAATGTAATTCACCTGCACAAGATGGCACAGATTATGTAAAATGAATTTTTAAAACTACCTGAGTTTTAGGTCCTGGTGTCATTGGAGAGTCAAAGTTATTCATATCCCAGATATAGATTTCAGACTCGTTCCCACCTGATGCAACTAGGTTTGTCTGCAGCAGAGGACAAAATACAAAATTAGCTTTTGCATTTAATTTTAAACTGAGTGAAGGAAAACGACACTGGAGTAAAACGGATCATACTTGGAACGGGTTGACGTCGAGAGCTCTCACTGGTCCCGTGTGCTTGTCACTCTCAGCAATGATCACGTCGCTCTCTCCAGCCATGATCTTTGCAGGGTCGTACAGGATGACGTTGCCGTTCTCGCCTCCTGCAACAAGGACCCCAGACGGGTTACCTTGGGAATCCATTCCATAGGGACCCCACACCAGCTTGTGGTATCTGCAGGGGAGACAGGTGACGTGTGTGATGAACAGATAAACTGAAAGGGAAAAGTCAACTACATGAAAGTCAGTCAGCAGCTTTCAGTACCTGTGAGAGGAGGAGAAGGTGCCACATGACTTCATGTCCAGAGAAGGATCAGTCAAGTCCAGCTCGAAAAACTCCAAGGAGGCATTGGTGCTGAAGGAGGCATCCAGCTGCTGGGCTGATGTTCCTGCAGAAAGAGAGCACAGGAACCGAGACTTGTATTTATTAAACTAAAACAAAAAATTACATTAAGAATGCCCTAAAAAGCCAACTAAGGGGTAAAAATGTTATTCGCAGAGTGTGAAGAATAAGTGACATTTATCAAGAGACTAACTTTTAACTACAGAAAACTGTAAGAATAACCTTTAAGAGCAGCCAAGTCAGGATTAATAATCAGAGAGCACACTTTTGCCACATTCATTCTTTTAAAGACATCCTTATATTTTGTTAGTGATGCGTTATCCTGCAAATGAAATATGCAATTATAATGTTCAACAAAACAAGTTAGAAATCCCTAATATCAAAGAATTAACATGTACAAGTAACAACAACGTAATTAATGTACGTATATTATATAACTAAACTAAATTGGCTATAATGGAATCAAGAAGAAATCCAACTGAAGCAGGAAAGAAATTCTGCTGCTGGTATAAATCAGAGAAAACATATAATATGGAGAATTCTGTAGCATTTTTTAGTGCAGACAATTAAAACGGATGGAAAGTGGTTGCAAAAAAAAAAAAGACTGCACTTTTATTACTGTTGTTTGCACCCCAGATCCCCCTTGCATCTTTGCATCTTTACATCAAAGTTTCGGACTTTACTGTGTTATCCATGGCAGTGTTGAAGTTATCGTAATGTCAAATAAACTAAATAAAATCTATGTGTACTGTATAGTGCTGGGAATAATGTAAGATCATTTCTTTCTGTCTTTTTCCAGCTAAAAAAAAAAAAAAAGCTAACAAGTAAGATGACTGAAATGATATAACGCCCTGTCAAAACACCAGATAGCAGCAGCAGGCCTGTGCTTGCTGTACGCTCATACCTGTTGCAAGGTAGATGGGGTGGTGCTGTGCAGGACTCCAGCTCTGGATGGCTGTGCGGTTGATCTCTTTAAGTTTCATCCTGGGAGGGGGAAAAGTGCACATTTAATTACAGTAAATTATACTTGTATTTTTGTTCCTCTCCATGTGGCGTCTGCAGGAATCACCGCAGATAACAGAGCACACAATGCACACAAGTATCTTTGGCAGAATGAATAAAAATGAGCTCATGTTGCTGGGTTTTACAATTTAGTGTTACGTATTTAGTATAAAATTATCTCTTTGTGTTTCCAGGACAGTATTTCCTTGCTGAGCCACAGTAGCAGGATTAAACATAAAGAGAAAAGTAATTCTGAAAGATCCCACTTGATATAAAGCAAGACAGCACTTCGGTGTTGCACTCTGTACTTTACGTTTCTTTGTTCCAGCTTTGTTGTCCTTGGCTTTAACTACTTATATTTCTGTTTAAGAACATTGAGAGCAACGAAAAACTGGAGTCAAATCCCTTGTACATGTACACAAACCTGGCCAATAAAGCTGATTAATTTGTCAAATGACTTTTAACATGCATGCATGATTTTGTCCCCCATCACAATGTCATCCCAGTAGGATCTTTTCACAGCCAGTACGGACAGCAGAAACCAGTTTATAGGTACACCTAGCTAAAACTAATAGTCAAATACAACATCCATGCAGTAAAAACCCTACCTTCATGCAGGGTATAACATTCAGATTTTGTTCAGACTGTGTTAAAGAGGTGTTGATTATTTTATTAATATATCTATTTTGTTGTCCGCCCCTTATCAATGAGACTAAATAAAAGAAGCACCTCTTTCTATAATATAACACAGTTAATCATCAGCACAGTTGAATCAACACCTCTTTACCATAACCTTCTTTAAGGTATGATTTATTGTAGGGTTGTTGTATTAGCCTTTGTGTAGTTTGAGATCTTCTTTCTCTCCCTGAGTCCAGACTATAAACTGAAGGGGACAGAGCATTTGCTATCCAGGCCCCGAGGCTCTGGAACAACCCGCCTGAGGAAATCTGAAGTCTGAGTCGGTGTCTTCTTTAAACTCTCTTCTAAAAAAAACGCCCTTTTATTGGAAACTAAATCATGATTTCATCTTAGCTTCCTGTTTATTTTCTGTCTTCATTTTATACTGCTTGTTTTATTTGTTTGTTTTTTCTTTTTTTGACACTCATGTACTTCATCATTCACTGTGGTATTTGACTTCATCTTTCTCTCTGTGAAGCTCTTTGTACTTTTGTTTTGATAAGTCTGGCTCTCTATAAATAAAGTTTATTATCATTATCATTAGACTGTCTTAGTTTTAGCCAGCTCTACCTAATGTAAATTGACAGCCGAGTGTAAGTAAGTTACTGTTTTAGGACAGACTGTGTCATTTAAATCTAAGAGGAGGCAAACTAGTCAATGCATCAGGATGGTCTGTTGTTTTCAGATTCTGCTTTTTCACCATTCAGTTCCGCTACTGTAGGCTAATACATAAACTTAGGTAATTACAGAGTTACAGGCCTTCTTTGACTGACACTTAATTAACTTACCACACTGCTTTGTGGAGCTCTGTTGCAGCAATGACACATGCGTTGTCTAGCTTTATAGAAACAAGGGAACCAGCACAGTGTACTTCTTGCATTTTAAAGGTTACCATTAGCAACACAAAAAGTACAGTACGAGCTAGCAGCAAGCTAACAGCTGATGCACCAATTAAAAGGCAATAAGGAGCATCAGAATTAAAGTCAGAAAGCTGGAAAAGGGCTGCAGCTTATTGTCACTTTTTGTACATACTCACACTGGGGCACGGTACAGCTTGTCCTAAAGCTACGAGGGGACATTACGTTTTATAGCCTGCTAGCTGCCTGTGCAGGCAACACATAACAGTGGGGAGACAGTTACTCACTCACGTATCTTATCACTTCATAAAAGCGGCTTACCTTCTTCTTCTTTTCTGCTTCTTACATGAACGCACACATACAATAAGTGGCAAAAACGGACAGCCTCCGCCCGAACGAGTTCCCCTTTCGGTTCTGCTTTGAGGATTAACGGCTGTAAAAACAGAAGACGAGGCTACCGGGTCCCGGGTACGGACTCAAGACAGATTTCCACGTCCCCACTGGTCTCCATCAACGTGGCACTAAGCAACGGTCTCCTCCTCCCACGAAGAAGAAGAAGAGCTTCCGGGGGACGTCAAACACGCCTGCTAACTATGCTAACGCTGCTAACATTTTCATAATTAATCTACTCCAAACACTTTAAACAGTCAAAAAGAAGCTGGAGGAAGTAATACATGTGGAACATTTTACATTTAAAAGTATTCACTACGCAATTACTGTGGAGGAAAATGGAATTTATTAATAATAATAAGTTTTAAAGTACTTTATACTTACATGCAAATGATATCATTGTAAATAAAAAAAAGACCTAAGGAGGTTCAACAGTCCCCATGCTCAAAAACAGTGACGCTTTACTGACTAAATACAATCTGGAACCAAGGCTATAATCATAATTGGGTGGGACAAAAATAGGAAATTGGCTAAAATGGAAACAAGAAGAAAACCCAACTGGAGCAGGAAAGAAATGCCACTTTATAAATTGCAATGTCTGTACTGTGAAATGCCTTAGAAAAGACTACAGGGAGACAGGAAGGACAGCTGATTGTCCTGGACCTGCACAGAAACACACCAGATACTTTTGATTTTGACCCCTCCTTTGTTCAGGGACACATTATTCCATTTCTGTTAATCACATGTCTGTGAAACTTTGTTTGTTGTTTTCAGTTTATGTCTTAGTTGTTGATTCTTTTTATGTTCATACAGATATTTACTCATGTTGAGTTTGCTGAAAACAAAAGTTGTAAGTGAGAGGACGTTTTTTTGCTGAGTGTATATTTGTAAATAAAAAAGCCCTGAAAAGGGTGAACAGTCCCCAAGATCACAGTGATTTTTTTTACTAAATACAATCTGAAACCAAGGCCATAATCATAATATATATATGTATACATATTTAAAAAAGCTCCAAATGCCAATATATTGATCAGTTATATTCTCTCTCTCTCTCTCTCTCTATATATATATATATATATATATATATATACACATATATATTCTACAACAGGCAACTATGGAATAATCATTAGCAAATGTAACGATAACTAAACTTAACAAATTGCAATTGCTATTACAAACATTTCAAGTTTTACAGTGTAGCCTACTGCAGTGGTTATTAAAGTGAGGTCTTGAGGGGACTCAGGAGTCCTTGTGGGGGATCCAGGGGGGTCCCCCCACAATAATTCCATCCATAAGCAATACAATGACAAACTGACTATTTTGGACATGGGTTTCACACACTTTCTGTAATAAAACTAAATCTAAAAGCAAAAATCCTATCAGTGGGGTGATCCCCGGATAAATCACTTTATTAAAATGTTGGATGTCAAAGTCGGATTATATGCAAGTATAAATATGAGATTGCTCTACACATGTTTAAGTTAATACACTTGTGATAAGCAGGGGAAGTCTGCCCCACCATCCCAAAAACACAAACACCAACTTGTACAACAAATTGTATTTATTCGACCATGAACAACTTACAATAAAAACAAAGCCAACAAACCAGTCAGGTGTTTATGGTAGATCTAAATGTATCACGTTGTTATCTGAACATGCTTCACTTCAGCAGGTCGACCCTGAAAGAATATTGCAGATATTAAAATAAGCTGAAAGGTTAAATTCACACAAGAGAAACAAGCTCTTTGGTTGGAAAATTAATGCCAAAACCCTCATTTGTAAGTTCATCTATAATCTTCCCCAGACATATGAATGGGTCAGATGGGTAGTGATTGATATAATCATTGGGATGGCTATTGACTTAATTAAATATCAGAACTGCAAAACATACATACATGACTAACAGCTCCACAGCTCATTTCACTGGAAGTCCTTTTCTTCAGTTCATCTGTCAAAACAAGATATTTTTAGATTTTCAGACGTTAGTCATGTAGGTGTAGATGGGGGTATAATTTGTGTAGTTTTTACACAATTAAGTTATACAGAAATTAAAATCATAAATACATTAGCACAAATTATTATTGTATTATTGTTTATTTAGCATAATATGGTATATGCCGAATTGAAGAGTTGCAACTTTTATTCAAAGCATGTTAAGAGTTTTGTTTTGCTGGTTAATGAATATTGGTTAAATAAACGAGTTCAAGTTAAACAACACATTTTTAAATAGGAGTTTGGCTTGAAGCGGATCTCACACACTGGAACACGTTGACTTTTCTTGACCACGTGCTCAGGTGGTGGTGGGTGAACGACGCGAGGCAGACTAACCACCTGCGCTGTCTACAACACATTGTCACATAATAACTTGGTATTAACGGATTTATTTTAAATTACTCACCTGATTACGGAACAAGGGCCAGTATTTCAGATAAAATGCAATTTCAGATAACGTCGCTGAACGAACCTCGTTTCAAAATCATGATCTTTAAAGCGAGCGAGAGTGTGAGCTACCCATACTGATTTAATATGCACAAAGCATTCATTTTAAACTTTTCCTGTCTAGAAAAACAACTACATGCCACAACCACACCAGCCTTCTTCTTCTTCTTCTTCTTCTTCTTCTTCCTTGTCTTCGAAATTTAACCGCGACTTGCATCCTTTGTGTCACATTACTGCCATCTTCTGGCGTTTCTTAACCCCCACAGTGCCCTGATAGTCAGATTTTCCCATCAAACTTCAGAAAGATGACTGCTGTTTCCACTTCCACCCTTTAAACCTGTTCCTGTTATCGTTTATGTTTTCAATCCCTCCATCATGTCTTTTCTCACTGAGGTATATTTCCTGCAGCTAACAAGTACATGTTCAACTGTTTATGGTACCTGACAACATTCTCAAAGTCCACCATACTGAGAATAGGACTTTGTCTGGTCATTACTACCTCCTCTTTTCTATTTCCTCCTCTGTTTATCTCAATACTCACTCTGTTTTGTAGTACATGTTGCTTATTCTTCTCCTGATCTCAGTGCTGATGACACTTGATTTTCTTCCAAGCAATGTCCTTTCTTTCTGATCCTGAAAGATTAATTGTGGTGGGCTAGGCTGTCCAGCAGTCATTACAGATTACAGATGTGTATGGTTTGCATGTTCAACCCACTACAAAATGGCGTACAACTCAGCCGTGTATGCACTTAAGAAGTTTGACGTCCATTATTGGTACTCTGTGGCTATAGAAACTGAAACTGCAGAACCAGTGTTGTTTGAACAGTGGATCTTCTGACCATATGTACTCTTGTGTATTTACGTTCTCTATAACTATAGAACTAATTTACTAAATCTGCAAGTTTCTTTCTCGCCTTAACTTGAAATAACTCTGAATCTACAGATACAGGGGTTGTAGACTACATCGGCGTCTTCACGCCCAGGTCTCTTGCTGCTGCGTCTCCTCTCCAACAAAAACTTAATTTTACTGTCCCTTCCCTTTCCCAGCAGGACGTTTTTTTGGTTGGACGATTATCTCTGTGCCCTCTCACATTCATCCAGTAGTTGACTCTGAGCTGTTTCCTGCATAAACACGAAGGCATTTCCCCTGCCTCGACTTATAGGGCACACGCGTTCTTCACGCTTGTGTGCACAACCCGAGAGCCTGAACCTGGATCACATCTAATCTTTCAAGCAGTTTCTGATGCAGATCCATAAACTACACTCCCAATAATCCAGCCTTGATCAAATTAGAGCTTCAAATTATATATAAATAAAAATAAACTACAGTAAATTCCACAAACACATTTTAAATAAGGGAATTCCAGGCAATCTCAATTACTGCAAAGCCTTCGGCCCAGCTGACACCAACAGCCCTGCAGCAGATATTTTTCACAGTTGACATTTGATACATTGTGAATACCAATATATTGATTTAGCTCTTATGTGGTAGTACATTTGTCATCGCTAAATAAACGGAAGTAATAAATGTTAAATGTTATAAGTTATATGTTATAAATGCATTACATAAAAAAAAAGACACATTTTCAGCTTTAAAAAACCCCCAGATTAATTACTATTAAAAATCAGAATGGGAGGGCAGGTGAGGGGTTTCATTCAGCCATGAAAAGCAGCCGACAGCAGCTAACTCCACAGCAGACACCAATTAAAGAGGTGGCAGGGTTGGTTTACATCATAGTGCTATAATGAGCACTCTACAGGTGTACCTAATAAAGTGGCCACTTCAGTGTTTGAGCAAAACGCATCATTCATCATGAAACATTTGTTTCATGAGACGAGTTTTGGAAGAATTTGAAACCTACATTGTTTACGTCTGCTAACTCAGTCATCTTCACTGCCTTTGTTGTGCATTCCTAAGTTTCTTAGCATGTTCGGGCACAAACTGAAATATATATATAAAAAATACTTTTAGAAGGGCTGTATTCAAAATACATACTGCCTACTATATTCTCAGTATGTTCTGCATACTGCCTATTAATGAACAATTAAGTTTGCCGTTACCAGCACACTGTTGAAGTATACTAAAGCAAGGCAGTCATGTGACTGCACCACATGATCACCATTGTGCTGTCTGAGTAGAAGCAATGCCTTTTGGGGCGATAGATGTCTAGCAAGCTCACAGCGAACAATTTCATGTTAACCTAGTTTTTACATCCAGGCAATTCTCACATACACAAAATCCATTTAGTATACAGGAACATACCCATACATCAATCAGCGACTTTGTATTGCCTCACTCACCTGCTTAAACACAAGCTACTTTCACCTCGTACCAAATCCACACCTCATACTGACTTTATTTTGACTACTAACCTGCTTAAAGTTTGCTCAACAGTCGGGACTAAATACAGTCGATTTCTGAGTGAGCTGTTGATGGACATTCTCCCACAATGAAATACACTCCCTTAATCCAATGTCAGAAAATAGTGTGAGGGAATCTATTAGTCTGACAAGATTTTACTGGGGCCCGAAGTTGTACCAGTGAGTCAGCAAACAGTACCAGGACCTGGGAACATGCAAAAGAGGTGCAGCCATTTTTAAATAGAATTACTCATGTGCTATAAGATGTCAAAATTAATGCTTTAAAATTTCCGCCTCGGGACATCGGATGGATCAGGTAACTAATCTCTTCATGGAACATCATACAACAAGTCTTATAGGTCTCTTTCCATTCACTGTTTTTAATGTACAGTAAGCATGTGACTAACAAAACAGGAAACAGCACCAGTAGAAATGTGTACTTCAGCTAATCTAGCCGTGTTCCAACTATTCTGGGCAATGCTGTGTGTGCATAATTTATTATGTGTGTGCATTCATCTTACAACTGCCTTTAGGGTAAAAACCTAAGACTGCCTCTACTCAATTTCACTGAAACAATTTAGCCTAGCCTCGGTTATTAATTAACAACTCGCAGCACTATAAGCCACACAATATTAACGCTCACAATGATTACAAATACATGTCAAAATAAATATCAAAAGATACATGTTGTTCGGCTACTGTAAGCACAACTGATTACGTCAAGAGTACAGGCATTTCTTTTTTTGAAAAAACGGAAAATAGAATAAAATGGAAGAACAAAGTTTGGAGAAAACAGATTTGATAGGGAAAATAAAGAGAAGAAACTATTTAATTCCTGTTCAGCACATCTTTGCTCAGAGTCATTTCTCTCCATCACAGCCAGGTGAACAAGGGTGAGAACAGTTTTGAGGGTGCATCAGAGGCAGCTCGCTCTGTCCATTTGTCCTTTAGCTGGAGGAGGGGTGAACAGTGTCTGTTCCCTGTTTATTATCCCAGCTGGCCTTAGCTCACCCAAGGCAGGGGAATCTTCTTTCAGCCCATTGTTCTGCCTTTTGATGAGGGACACGACCTGTTTCCCTGCAGGAGAGAAACCCCCGGGGGGTCCGAGCCATAATGCAGGATAATCCATGCCTCTCGGCCCCCACAGCTGGGGCGGGTTTGAGGGTGGGGAGAGCCAGAGTGCTCGGCCTAGCAGTTGATGGAGGTACAGTCTGCTTTGGCTTTCCCCGCGGAGTTGATTATCCTCATGAGGCAGTGTCCAAACTCCTCCAGGGTCATCCTCTCCGCTTCGGCCTGAGGCTGATGAGTCTGTTCTGCCTTTTTGGCCTGTTCAATCAGACACTCGCACGTCGCTTCAAGCACCTCCTTTGTTACAAACGTATATGGCAGCCTGCAGGGAAAGAAAACAACGCCTTAGTGAGAAAATACAGTACATCTTCCTTACCGTCCAGTAGGATTCTATGGAAGTTTTTCCTCCAGTGTTTTAAATGCTTTTTCCAAGATTGTAGCACAAACAACTTGGATTCATGGTGACGACCGTGAAGAAGTGGAAAATTAATATGTTGTATGATAAAAAGGATCAGGTTTGATTAGTCAACAGTGGAAGGTGAAAGGCCTGATAATTAGTAAAACATTAGAATAGTGGTTAAACAAATAGTTATACCGGCTAAATTAACCTGTTGGTTTTGGCTATATTTTGTATTTAAATGTCTTTATATTTCCCTATGTTGCTGTTATGTGGAGCACTTTGAATTGCCTTGTAGTTGAATGAAATGTGCTACACAAATAAACTTGCCTTAATGTTATCAGCTACCATTATCTGTTAACAGAGACTGCAACCCCAGTTGTGTTCCTCAGTAATATATTTACATTGGTAATTACCTGCCTCTTAACTTTGATTTCTTCTTTAAAGCTAGGACAAGTAATGAAACTATCCAGCAACAGCTAAATTTCTAAAGAACCTAAACGAAACTTCTCACTTCAGATGATAAAAGGGCAAGAGGGAAATACAATGTTCATTATAAACAACTTTAGCAGTTATAATATTGCAATCTTTTGCAGTGGCAGAGTCTATCATTTCTGCACAGGATTCAAATTGCCTTTAAATGACTATGTATTTTACGATATTTTACTTTAATACTGAAGAAATTAAGCTTTAAGTATTTATTAGTATTTTAGTATTTAAGTATTGCCTATACATGTACGAGAGATTCACAGAAAAACGATGCTGCATGCAACCTAGAGTTAGTTCTTTCTCCTACAGCTATATGAAGTTACTGCTAACCTAACATCTCCTGCCGCTAGTTTACATTAAAAAGCATTCAACTGTTGAAACGTGTCATGGTGGCTTTTATTGTTAAGCCATCACCCCAGGCCTGCAAACTCAAATGGGGGGTTGTGACATCTTGAGTATTGTTCTGTCATATGTTCAAACAATAAAAAAACCAAACTTCTTCTGCTTAAATGCAGATACATTTGTTTTTAATCACCTGTAAGTTGTTTATCACACTCTTTGCCTGTATTATTTTTGAACCATTTGACTGAGGTTGTTGCCGTTTTATTTTTTCTATGTTGCTTTTGTGACTATGACCTCGTGTCTACCTACTTGTAACACAAATTGCCTCGGAGGACAATAAAGTTTTCCAAACTGAAACGGAGTTTTGTATTGATATTGATTTGTATTAACATTCACTGCTTCGTTTCATTCATTTTTTTAAATGCATTTTCTTCTTTTGGACGTTGCTTTCATGATTGGATTCATGTTTGACTTGCAAGTCATAGTTTGGGTTTGTGACTGACTTATCGTAGTTAACAGAAGCCAAACTTCACTTGAAATGCTAGGGGTATGAGAGGGAGAAAAAAAAAAAAAAAAGACGCTTATCGTCATCATAACTTCAGCTGTTATAATTATGCAAATGATTATTCCTGTAACTTCTTATTGTTGTAGAGAAAAGTATTTCAGTACCTCCCACTTCCACTTGAAATAACAGGTGTCGTCCGCATGAGCAGGTCTGAGATCTGTGAGGACAGCTTGGTCTTAGCTGCAGTCTGCTGTTGTACTCTCACTTCTGCTGCATCAGCCAAGTGCATCAGCGTCTTCCTCTCTGGGCTCTCCTCAAAGTTCTTGCAGCCGATGCACTTACAAATAGACGAGCACATGATCTTCGCCTTTGGGGCGAAAGGAATAACATATACAAATGTTAAAAGTCTTATTTAGTCAATATGAAGTGAAAGCGACATTAACGCCACATTACTTCAGGTAAAACCCACCTCATAGCACTCGCAGTAGTTCTTCAGGCAGCCTGATCGTTTACAGTTGCAGCCTTTGCTGTGTCGACGATCTGATTCGCCCTCTTTGCCTTTGCCAATTTTAGGTTTGAAGGCCTCTGGGTTCCGGTCCAGACACGTCTGTGAAAAACACATTTCACCTTGATCCATCCGACTGACAGGAGGCAACTCAGCCCAGTAAGACAACTCACAAACCTCAGCCATACCTTTATAGCTTTGAGACGTTCTGTTTCATGTTCCAGGTTGTTGAAGCAGTTATTGCAGTTGCAATTATTGCAGAACTCCCCGTTTGCAAAGCAGTCACAGTATCTAGGGGAAGGGGAAAGTTTAAAATAAATAAAACTTCCTGAATAAGACTGATTTAGCTGCATATTTCAAAGTGCTCCTCACTCACAAACAAGTTCACTTTTTATATAAAGTTACACATCCAGAGGCTATTTCTGCACACTTTAAATCAAAAACTACAGTCATACTTACAGTTTGAGACACTGTGACTTGGTGCAGTTACATGGTTTCCTCGGTCTTGAGGTTGTTTCTGCTGTTGACAAGCTGGGAGACAATGAATAATCACTTAGATTAAAATGAATCCAAACATATTCAACCAACAAATCAGTACAGTGGGGAAAACTCATTTAAAAAAAATATATAACTTCGAGCTTCAATTGAAAGTAAAAAAAAAAGTCCAAATCCAGATACAGACTGGAGACACTGTGGTTTACTTGCATGTTTTAGCTCCCAGGCCACTATAATGCCACTTAATAATCAATTAAAAGATATACTGTCACATTAAAGATTAGTAGTATAAGTAAGCAAGACAGTGTTTCCATTAAGCCCCAAATTCAATTTTAGTTCACACTACTGTTTGTGACCTAGTTTGTATTTTATTTTGAAAACCAAACAAAAAACGCCCATCAATGTTATATTTTCTAGTCTATTTTAAAATAAAAAGATTTAGTTTGTCTGTCCCGCATCAAAATAATAACTGCCT
>NW_024044505.1:0-18552 GCF_014851395.1 Micropterus salmoides | reverse complement strand
ACAGACTGAAAAAACAGTTTTAAACTTTTTTTTTTTTTTTTTTTTTTTAAATTTTGCTTCAGTGACTTCTTCAGTTATGAGAGAAACAGACGTCACATTTGACACTTGTGGTCTCTTTTATTTCAACTGTTTTAAGACAAACTGCGACTTTCTTAAATTATCTTTTAAGCTAACGAACATTGGCATCATTTAGAAAACAATTCAAACGGGATCTAAACATTAGTTGTCTCTAGCCTTTCACGAAACTCTACTGCCTAATTTACTTGTCTTTAAGAAATTCAGCCGTCGCTTGTAGTTTATCACAGTCCCTACCTGAGGCACGCCAGGTCCGGGCTCTGTCCCAATATGTTGGAAGCCTTTTTTATGCTAAACAGATATCGTTGTCTGATGTATCATTTGAACTCTAGTTGGTCTAAATGTATGTCGGCCTAAATGCAGCGTTTGAACCTCCGTGTCTTAAACTGATGGATGCCGTCAGAACAAAACAGCGTTTCAGCACAGTGATCGTTAACTCTTTATTGTGCACAATTAAATTTAAGGCAGTAAGAAGCATTTAAAAACAGACAGACTGAACATGGACAGGAACAAAGTCACATCACTCTCTCGCTGACGAGGAAAGCGTCTCCACTGCACGGTGTCGTACTGGACTCAGGCAGCCTTTAAATCTCAGTTATGGTTGTGCCGTACAGTGAGATTGAGCTGATTTTAAAGACTGCTGACAGGAACATTTTGGCGACCATTATCGGTGTGTCTGCACACAGGGAACCCATTCTCACTCCCGACTCATCATATAGGACGCTTGGTCAAGACCCCTTGGCGTCAGTTTGTAACGCACTGGGAAGCCCTTTAGCGCCATGGTTCAGTGCTAAAGGTAGGCTTAGTATAAATCACTCAGAGTCCGACGAGACCGCTGTTTGTTTCCGGTGTGAAACAAAAAGTCAACATTGATTCTTTGTAGTTATGCTATTTTAACCCAAACCACCATCCCAACCAAGTACTTTTGGTGCCTAAATCTAACCAAATTGCAACATTTCACAACATTAACCACTAGTTTTATTTTGAAAGTCTAACCAGACGTTGCATATTTGTTATTGCTAACTTGACAGCAGAGCTCTACACGCCAAAGGGTACCAGGGCGTTAGAAAACGACGCCAAGGGGAGTTGACAAAGTGTCCATGTGTGACGAGTTGGCAGTTAGAACATGTTGGAGTGAGATGTTAAGATTGATATCAGTCTCATGTCTGGAGTCAGGATGTGCTTAGCTTAGCTTAGCATAAACCCTGGAAACAGCTAGCCTGGCTCTGTCCAAAGTTTAAACAAGCACTAGTTTTTCGCCATTTTCTGTCACTACTTTTCATGAAGGAACGCGGCGTCTCCATTCTTACTTTCACATGTAAAAGATGTAAAAATTGTTTTTCACATTACTGTTAATTTAAGGATTAAACAAATTAGACAACATGTTAATCACTGAGCTTTAGCGGTCTTGGTAGGTGTGTGTTTTAGGCTAGCTGTTCCCCCCCATATCTAGTCTTCATGCTAAGCTAGGCTAATGCTGTGTTCCATTTACCTCAGAAGTCGGAGCTGGTAACGACGTCTGACCTGAGTTGACGGTGTTCCAGTTAACAAGTCGGAACACCTCGCTCGCCCAGCAGCTGTTTACAGCTAGCTAGGTTAGCTATTGTTACGCCGGTTGATTATTGTTGTTATTATTTACTAAATGCTGCAGCAACACGTCCACAGGCAGCAGCTGGACGGCACTTTGTGTACGAAAGACAAATCACAGTCGGGGTATGGCGGTTCTCCTCACTTCCCAAGTCGAAAATCCGACTTAAGGCAGCGTTCCCTTTGAAATTTCCGACTTTCAACTCGGAAATTCAAATGGAACAAACCATAACCACATCCTCACTCAGCTGACTTGAGACTGATAGCAGTTTAGCAAAGGAGGTGGTCAGTTTTTTCATCCAACCCCAGCAGAGGAAAGAGACAGGTGGTGTGATGTCATGAGACCTCTAAGTTATTTTCTGCGTTGACCAGCCTTCTTTTTCCACTGATTCAAAGTTTATAGGTGTGTTTTCCATTCAAACTTTAGATGCAGTTCCTGTAACAGCCACTAGATGCTGCTCAAAGAAAACTGATGAAATTAAAGTTTATGGGGGAAATGATTTCTCTTGTCTCTCTCTCACTGTCTTCGACATTAAACCGTGATGGTGGCCGCTTGGTAATATTAAGCCTCGGTCCAGCTCTTCTTCGGACGTACCGGTGCAGTGGAAACGTCGCTCAGCGTGTCATCCTGCTGAAAACAGACCTGCTGCCCTGCTGGAAAATAACAGTCAAGTCGTGTCAAGTGTTCAGTTTCGGCGTCGAGGCAGCAGACGCCTCCGGTCAGACTCTCAGGAGGGGAGAGGCGGGGTGATGATGCATTCAGGTGATGCCCTAAAAACGGCAAGAAACATCTGTAGCAGCAGGCAAAAATACTAGTTTGACCAAAACTGAAAGTCTGTTCCATATTTGTGAAATTTAATTTGTAAATAATAGGATTCATTTTCTCAGTCAGAGTGAAATTTAAAAGAAGTTTTAAAAAACTTGATGAGACAAAACATCCAGAACATTCGTCCATTTGTCTCCTCTCCCCACAACGCCCTGATGTGCAAACCAAGTTAAATGTTGATTTAAAGAACAGTCGTCACACGTCATGTCAGTTTCAAAGTAAATTCAGAAGCACAAAAAAACAAAACAGTGCTAGAGTCTGACGGGAGCTAACTGCTAACACGCAAGCTAGCTGGAAAATGCTAGCACTTTGTGTTAAAGAGGTCATGTTCGGCTCACTTTCAGTTTCATAATTGTAGGGGTTGTACCAGAACAGGTTTACATGGTTTAATTTTCAAAAAACACCATATTTCTGTCAGACTGAACATTGCTGCAGCTCCTCTTTCACCTTGTGTGTTGTTTTAGCTAGTTTAGTTTAGTTATTAATCTGTCACATGTTTATCTTTCATTATGTTTTTAACCAAAACTCAGAATATGACCTCTTTAAGACAAAATGACACTAAAATTATGATTTATCTGGAACAATCTGTTTAAAGAGCAGAGTTCTGAGTGCTCGACAGGTTTTGATGCTGTGGGTGAATTTCAGTTGAGATTTGATCAAATTGTACTTAAAAAGGCGCAAAATACGATCCAGTTTTCATTTCTGAAATACATTTTCAAATTTACCTAACTGCAAATCAAAACCTGTTTGTTCAGGACAGATATGTTCATGAATCCCGATATGTTAAGTTAAACTGTAATCTTCTGCCACAGTCTGTTCGTCTGTTCACGGGAGGATTTAGAATAGTTTTTTCAATGAGACTAAAATCTGTTTCGGGTTTTCTATTAAGACTTTCTGCTTCTTTGGACACAAACATAAAATCTAATCAGTAAGAATCGATCAAACCACGTGTGTCACGAAAAACAAAACGGTCACTGCTTTGGTCCTGACCTCTCAGACACGTGATACATTTACAGAAGCAGCACCTGAATGCACCATCATTAAACATTCATCGCTGGGCAGGTGGGTGGGGGTGTCCAGGTGAAGGAGGATTGATTGACAAGTGATTGGCAGGTGGTGGGCGTGGCTGAGCAGGTGATTGTGTGTTTCATGCATCTGTGGTGATTCCTCTGTAGAGAGAAAAAGTCGAGTGAGGCGTTAAGAGAGAATTTAAAAGGTTCAGTGAACGTCAGTGGCCTGCAGCACCGTACCTGTCCAGAGGAGGGAGCCGTTAAGAGGGGTCGGGCTGTCGGAGGGAGGGGGCGTGGTCTATCCTCGACTGTTTGGTAGACGACTCATTCCAATCCTGTCGATGGGAGGCGGATTGACTCGTCGCCGTGGCAACTCAACTGTCTTGCTGCAAACACACAAAGGAAGACGATAAGGTGAACAAGGCGACGACTGGCTGCGGTCAAATCAACTTTACTAAGGAATCAACCCGTTCTCACTCCCCAACTCGTCACATGTGGACACATGGTCGAGACCCATCGGCGTCAGTTTGTAACACACTGGGGATCCCTGTTGCGTCAGTTTGTGACGGTAAAGGCAGGTATATGATATTTAACAGAAAAGACTGAGTAAGGAGGTGGTTGGTGTGGATGGAGGGCCAGAACCCCGACTTTGAACCATGAGACCGGGGTTCGTGTCCAGTGTGAAACAAAAAGTCAACATTAATTATTTTTATTTGAGTTACGTGAGTTACTTAAATTCCGTAAGTAACGCAAGTGACGTTAGTTAACTTAAGTGTTAACTGGTGTATGTAGTTATTTTAACCCAAACCAGGATCTTTTCCGAACCTAAACCAAGTAGTTTTGTTGCCTAAATCTAACCAAACTGCAACTTTTCACAACTTTAATAACGTGCCGTTTCAAAATGGCAATGTTTTGAAACACTAGCGTTTTATTTTGAAAGTGTAAACAGACGTTGCATATTTATTATTTCTAACTTTACAGAACTTTGCATATTTGTTGTTGCTAACTTTACCAGAAGTTGCATATTTTTTGTTGCTAACTTTAGGGGACGTTGCATATTTGTTGTTGCTTACTGTACCGGAAGTTGCATATTTGTTGTTGCTTACTTTACCAGAAGTTGCATATTTGTTGTTGCTAACTTTACCAGAAGTTGCATATTTTTTGTTTCTTACTTTAGGGGACGTTGCATATTTGTTGTTGCTTACTTTACCAGAAGTTGCATATTTGTTGTTGCTTACTTTAGGGGACGTTGCATATTTGTTGTTGCTTACTTTACCAGAAGTTGCATATTTGTTGTTGCTAACTTTACCAGAAGTTGCATATTTTTGTTACTAACTTTAGGGGACGTTGCATATGTGTTGTTGCTTACTGTACCGGAAGTTGCATATTTGTTGTTGCTTACTTTAACAAACTTGTATATTTGTTGTTGCTTACTTTACCAGAAGTTGCATATTTGTTGTTGCTTACTTTAACAAACTTGTATATTTGTTGTTGCTTACTTTACCAGAAGTTGCATATTTGTTGTTGCTAACTTTACCAGAAGTTGCATATTTTTTGTTGCTTACTTTACGGGATGTTGCATATTTGTTATTGCTAACTTTACCAGAAGTTGCATATTTTTTGTTGCTTACTTTAGGGGACATTGCATATTTGTTGTTGCTTACTTTACCGGAAGTTGCATATTTGTTGTTGCTAACTTTACCAGAAGTTGCATATTTTTTGTTGCTAACTTTAGGGGACGTTGCATATTTGTTGTTGCTTACTGTACCGGAAGTTGCATATTTGTTGTTGCTTACTTTACCGGACATTGCATATTTGTTGTTGCTTACTGTACCGGAAGTTGCATATTTTTTGTTGCTTACTTTAGGGGACATTGCATATTTGTTGTTGCTTACTTTACCAGAAGTTGCATATTTGTTGTTGCTAACTTTACCAGAAGTTGCATATTTTTTGTTGCTAACTTTAGGGGAAGTTGCATATTTGGTGTTGCTTACTTTACCAAACTTCTATATTTGTTGTTGCTAACTTTACCAGAAGTTGCATATTTGTTGTTGCTTACTTTACCGGAAGTTGCATATTTGTTGTTGCTAACTTTACCGGACATTGCATATTTGTTGTTGCTTACTGTACCGGAAGTTGCATATTTGGTGTTGCTTACTTTACCAAACTTCTATATTTGTTGTTGCTAACTTTACCAGAAGTTGCATATTGTTGTTGCTTACTGTACTGGAAGTTGCATATTTGGTGTTGCTTACTTTACCAAACTTCTATATTTGTTGTTGCTAACTTTACCAGAAGTTGCATATTTGTTGTTGCTTACTTTACCGGAAGTTGCATATTTGTTGTTGCTAACTTTACCGGACATTGCATATTTGTTGTTGCTTACTGTACCGGAAGTTGCATATTTGGTGTTGCTTACTTTACCAAACTTCTATATTTGTTGTTGCTAACTTTACCGGAAGTTGCATATTTGTTGTTGCTAACTTTACCGGACATTGCATATTTGTTGTTGCTTACTGTACCGGAAGTTGCATATTTGGTGTTGCTAACTTTACCAAACTTCTATATTTGTTGTTGCTAACTTTACCAGAAGTTGCATATTTGTTGTTGCTAACTTTACCAGAAGTTGCATATTTGTTGTTGTTTACTTTAGGGGACATTGCATATTTGTTGTTGCTTACTTTACCAGAAGTTGCATATTTTTGTTGCTAACTTTAGGGGAAGTTGCATATTTGGTGTTGCTTACTTTACCAAACTTCTATATTTGTTGTTGCTAACTTTACCAGAAGTTGCATATTTGTTGTTGCTTACTTTACCGGAAGTTGCATATTTGTTGTTGCTAACTTTACCGGACATTGCATATTTGTTGTTGCTTACTGTACCGGAAGTTGCATATTTGGTGTTGCTTACTTTACCAAACTTCTATATTTGTTGTTGCTAACTTTACCGGAAGTTGCATATTTGTTGTTGCTTACTGTATTGGAAGTTGCATATTTGGTGTTGCTTACTTTACCAAACTTCTATATTTGTTGTTGCTAACTTTACCAGAAGTTGCATATTTGTTGTTGCTTACTTTACCGGAAGTTGCATATTTGTTGTTGCTAACTTTACCAGAAGTTGCATATTTGTTGTTGCTTACTTTACCGGAAGTTGCATATTTGTTGTTGCTAACTTTACCAGAAGTTGCATATTTGTTGTTGCTTACTTTACCGGAAGTTGCATATTTGTTGTTGCTAACTTTACCGGACATTGCATATTTGTTGTTGCTTACTGTACCGGAAGTTGCATATTTGGTGTTGCTTACTTTACCAAACTTCTATATTTGTTGTTGCTAACTTTACCGGAAGTTGCATATTTGTTGTTGCTAACTTTACCGGACATTGCATATTTGTTGTTGCTTACTGTACCGGAAGTTGCATATTTGGTGTTGCTTACTTTACCAAACTTCTATATTTGTTGTTGCTAACTTTACCAGAAGTTGCATATTTGTTGTTGCTAACTTTACCAGAAGTTGCATATTTGTTGTTGTTTACTTTAGGGGACATTGCATATTTGTTGTTGCTTACTTTACCAGAAGTTGCATATTTTTTGTTGCTAACTTTACCGGAAGTTGCATATTTGTTGTTGCTTACTGTACCGGAAGTTGCATATTTGTTGTTGCTTACTTTACCAGCAGTTGCATATTTGTTGTTGCTTACTTTACCGGAAGTTGCATATTTGTTGTTGCTAACTTTACCGGACATTGCATATTTGTTGTTGCTTACTGTACCGGAAGTTGCATATTTGGTGTTGCTTACTTTACCAAACTTCTATATTTGTTGTTGCTAACTTTACCGGAAGTTGCATATTTGTTGTTGCTTACTTTACCGGAAGTTGCATATTTGGTGTTGCTTACTTTACCAAACTTCTATATTTGTTGTTGCTAACTTTACCAGAAGTTGCATATTTGTTGTTGCTAACTTTACCAGAAGTTGCATATTTGTTGTTGCTAACTTTACCAGAAGTTACATATTTGTTGTTGTTTACTTTAGGGGACATTGCATATTTGTTGTTGCTTACTTTACCAGAAGTTGCATATTTGTTGTTGCTAACTTTACCAGAAGTTACATATTTGTTGTTGTTTACTTTAGGGGACATTGCATATTTGTTGTTGCTTACTTTACCGGAAGTTGCATATTTGTTGTTGCTTACTTTACCGGAAGTTGCATATTTGTTGTTGCTTACTGTACTGGAAGTTGCATATTTGGTGTTGCTTACTTTACCAAACTTCTATATTTGTTGTTGCTAACTTTACCAGAAGTTGCATATTTGTTGTTGCTTACTTTATGGGACATTGCATATTTGTTGTTGCTAACTTTACCAGAAGTTGCATATTTGTTGTTGCTAACTTTACCAGAAGTTGCATATTTGTTGTTGCTAACTTGTTGCATTTTTTTGTTTGCTAAGCATTGCAAAGTTGTTTAACCTAACAAAGTTGTTTTTGTTGCCTAAAACTAACCCAGGGTTAGGTGCTTAGGTTTAGGCAAGAAAGGAGGTGAAATTATGAAATTATCTGTTCGGAGCCAGTTGGTATAAAATCCCAAATTTGCAGTTAATCAAGAAAGCAATTGACAAGTGGTGAACGTGTAGGTTTTCTGGTCCCCAGGTCAGTTGGTAATCCAGATGAGGTAGTTACTTCACTCCAAACCGACATACTGTAAAATCAACCTGGCTGGTTCCATTATTAATGAATTTAATGAGAAACGGCCCAGTTTGTTAGAAGACAGTGGAACCCTCAGAGGAACGTCGTACCAAACACTCACAGGGTTCTCACAGCTCGGGTCGTCCTACCTCTGCTTGTTTGTTGCTTGTTTGGTTTCCATGGAGCTGATCGACAGACGGTCCAGCGGGGCGTTGTTGCCAGGGAAACTCCTCTTCCTCTTTGGCTCCATGACATCATTCTCCAGCGGCGCCAGGTCATCCAGTCGAAGCAGCTTTGCCGTTAGCTCCTCCCCGGTCTTCACCACTCGGGGACGAAGCCGAAGAGCCGCCAGAGACCTGGACACGGGCCAGTCTACACGCTGGGACACCTGGACAGGATAAAGATATGTACAAAATTTTCTAATCCATAATTGTTCCATCTTAACTTTTAAGCCAACATGAAGAAGAAGTTCTCCGAAAAATTTAAATGTGAATATCTCCAACCCCTTTCAGTAAAGGTGGGCTAGGGCTACGTACCTAAGCAGAGGATTAAGAAAGGATAGGTCTATGCACTGAAAGAGTTAAAGATCCTGTGCTCAGATAGGATGAAAGGCTGGGATATGTCTATGTACTGACACACAGGCTTGGTCTATGAACAGGAGCAGTCAGGATGTGTTTATACAGTCGAGATGTCTATGGTCTATGTTTTGATAGACAGGAGAATTGACCTCATGTCAAAAGTTTTCTTAAAAGTTAACGTATAAAATATGAAATCCTTCACAGTGTAAAAGCGTTAAACCAGATGAGTCAGAAGTGTTTTCATTGTTGACTCCTCAGGGGGGAAAGTAATACAGAAAAGTAACTTAGTAAACCCAGTACTAAGTAATGTGATATTACTTTTTAAGTAGTAATAAGTAAAAAGTATTTAATTATTTTAATTAATTATTTAGGTTTTGTTATTATAATTGTGTAGACAGGAAGTTAAAAGGCAGAATGTAACAGAGCAGTGCTTCACTGTTGCTGGGAAACATGAGCAGGATAGAGATGAAACACACATGGAGGAGTCAGACCTGAAGTCCACCGCTCCGATCTGAGAGCCTCCAGCTTCTCCTCCATATTTTATTTTCTATAAGGGAGTCTCCGTATAGAAAATATTGACCTCAGCAGAGGAGGGCCACCCTGCTCTGTGTCTCCACCTCGTCTGGTGTTTTCACACGTCAGGACTCCATGTTGCGAGTCGTCTCTTACATCACCGCCCTGACAGCGCGCAGGTTCTGACTTCCTGTCCGCCTGCGATCACATCTCATCCAGACTAAACACAAAACACCTTCAGGTTCGTCTCCCTGCAGCTGTGTTGGCCTTCGCTCTGATCTTACATCATCTGATATCAGCACAGGGGCCCCCGGGAGGAGAGGCCGTTTGTTTTGGCCCTCGGGATGATTTGATAAGACGCCACGTGATCAGCTGCTTCACCGTCTGATCCGGGACGTAGGATCCGTCCCGCAGACTACAGACGCTCACAACATGTCACATTTTAATCAGCTATTTGTGTAAAAGTACTAATACCACAGAGTGGAAACACAAAAGTAAACTTTTACGTTTTTACTTTTATCTTTTACTAAAAGTTGAAGTACTCATTATTCAGAATAATATTTATGAAACAACTGGATGATAAATATTGATGGATTCATGTGTTCATCCCTTTAATGTTGCAGCTGTTCATTTTAATGAACTTATAATAAAACATCATAATTTATTAGTGAATTATCTTTGGTATTAATATTCTAAATCAGCACGGTAGCTAAAGTTATCAGATAAATGTAGTGCAGTATCTCCCTCTGAGATGTGGTGCAGTAGAAGTAGAAAGTACAGTACAAGTACCTCAAATCTGTACTCAGGTACAGTACTTGAGTAGATGTACCTTTTTAACATTAAAAACTCGGAGCGTGTCACCTGGTAGAATCATGTTTTTTGCTGCCACACCTGCACCACCTTGATGGAGAGTTACCTGCCTGCACCGCCTTGATGGAGAGTTACCTGCCTGCACCGCCTTGATGGAGAGTTACCTGCCTGCACCGCCTTGATGGAGAGTTACCTGCCTGCACCGCCTTGATGGAGAGTTACCTGCCTGCACCACCTTGATGGAGAGTTACCTGCCTGCACCGCCTTGATGGAGAGTTACCTGCCTGCACCGCCTTGATGGAGAGTTACCTGCCTGCACCACCTTGATGGAGAGTTACCTGCCTGCAGGTGTGTGTGTTTGTGTGCTGACCTGTTTGACTCGGAAGCCGTCGACGCTGCCGTGGAGCACAGTGATGGACAGCAGGCAGCAAAACATCAGACAGCCACAGAACTGCATCTGCAACAACAACAACAGGTCACCTTGGTGTCAGTGTCGTTACTACACGACAGTTTACCGTCTCCTCGTTCATAAAATCTGTCGCGGCACTGCTCGTTTTTTATGAATAAGCCAAATATAATATTTCATAAAATCTCAACTATGGATGTCAGACTTTCCCAGCTGCACCTGAACGCAACAGAAGCTTCATTGAAAGGTCAGAGGTCACAGTTGTCTCAGCCTGTATTGTGGTCCCACACTAGATGCAGCACTTTATATCTTAATAATTTGCACTTTACAACGTATATTGTGTGTGATTTTACTGCAGCACACTCTGAGTTTTTAGTTTCACTACAGAAAGGTTTGAGTATAAAATCATTTTGCCAGTTTTCCAGTGTTTTAAAGAGTTCATACTCTGCTTACTTTCATCTTCATAGTTTCATTTGGAGGTTGTACCAGAACAGGTTTACGTGGTTTCATTTTCAAAAAACCCGAGTGTTAAACGCTCCGTTTCAGCTACAGAGTGAAGCATCTCACTTCTAAAAGGTCTTTGTTGGGAGCTGCACATGCTCAGTACCTAGGTAAGGACTACTAGCCAATCAGAAGCAGAGTAGGGCGGGTCCTGACAAGCAAGGTAGTGTGATCCAAAACGCTGTCAAAACGTAGCAAAACGTTTGTTTCAACGGAAACGGTGGTGCCTTGAACGCACCGTTGTGTTTGTAAGCCTGCTGATTTTTAACACTGCTGTGTTTACAAACTTTAGCAGCTGATTGGGTAAAACCTCTGACACACCCACCAAACAGGGGGACGTGGGCAACGTTTCAAGGAAACAAGTCGTCCAGTCCGAAAACATTTCAAACCGGTGCAAACCGCTTTGAAATGGCTTCACAATCTAGACTGGATGTCGGCGAGCATTATGCTGCGTGTTAGCTCGTGACGCAGAGAGGTTACGGAAGTAAAGGCTGGACTACAATCCAGCTGTGTTCAGTTCAGGAGCAGAGTTTTCTGTGGGAGGTAGGAACTCCCTTTAGGGCTTTTCACTTTCCAAACCTGTTACAAGCACAGAAAAGATTTACAGGAGAGGGGAGAAGCAGAATATGACCTCTTTAAAGTCTTTTTGCAAACACACACACACTGCAGGACACTTTTAGCTCAGCTGATGGGTCGATGGTATTGTCCAGCAACATCGGCTAATTTTAGCATTTTCCATCTCTGCAAATAAATGTCTTTTGACCGTCACATGCACGTTCACTGACGTGCACGTGCACGTGCCTGCATTCTCCCCTGACACACACACACACACACACACACAAACAAACACTTGTTGTCTACGTCACACACATTCTTAATGATGCACAAACGTCTGTGCACGCTCACACACGGCTATTCACACCAGTGCTGCTGACATACTGCCGCTGTCATTCATGCACGAGTGAGGATATAACACACACACACACACACACACACACGCAGCAAATTCTTCCATTCACAAAAATACCCCGTGTTTCCTCCCTGCAGCCCAGCAGCACACTGAACATCACCTTCATGTGCACCTGAACGCAGCGGCGACACTGTGTTACGACCCGCTTGTTTGGAGATTTCTTTTTTGCAAAAACTCTAACTGATATTAAGGGACAATAAAACAAAATAGAATTCCAGGAAATACAATGGCTGACGTTTTAGGGCGCTGTTTCAAAGCTGATGTCTTTTTCTGATGGGATCTCTGATTATAAAAGAATGCATTTTTATAATCAGAGATCACGTCAACACCCTAAAACAACACAAGAGCTAAAACCATGGAAACAAACATTAGCAATCAACCAAAAGCAGAGAGAGAGAGCAGACAGTTTCTGCAGCAGTGGGTTAATCTCACTGTTATTGATCAGTTTGACAGGAAAAACTAAATCAAACACCAGAGAGGAGAAGAGACAGAAAGTTAGAACAGCAACGCACCAGTGCAAAGGGAAAACTCTTCTGGAGCAAAGTACATTTTGCAACGTAACACCTGCAGGAGTCTGAACCTGTGCACACCTGCACCGCACACACACACACACACTCACACACAGAGCGCCGTGCATGTATAAACAGCACACACACCTTCAGTCTGGAGTCGAGTGTGTCCGTCCTGCTGCGTCGTCTCTTCTCTGTGTTTCTGTGTCTTCACATCAGGTTTTATAGCAGCTGCCCAGGAATCTCCTGTCCAATCAGCAGCCTCCGCTACTGTCACATCACTTCCTGTGCTTACCCCCCCCCTCCCCCCTACTTTCCACTGTTTTTGTCTGACATTTATCTTTAGCACCATTACCTGTGAATGAAGCCTCCTGGGAGCAGCACTCCTCCTCCTCCTCCTCTTATGCAAGTCAGTCTTTCAAATAAACACATTTATATCTGTAACATCTCCCACTCAGAGCCCTGGACTGTCCAGCTGTGTGTTCGTTGTAACATCAGCCTGAAGCGCCGTCCCTTCTGATGTGTCTGGTGTTGAGCTGGTAGTTTCCTCAGTTGGGAAAATAACAGAGCCAATCAGAACGTTAGCAGGCGTCAGAACGTTAGCAGGCTCTTGTAGGTCGGAGATTTCTTTAAACCATCAAATTAAAAAAAACTTAGAGCAACATAAAGCAGCGAACATGAATACATTCAGTCTGATTATCAGGACATTAAAACGTGCAAACTGTCATTGTAAACCATTAAAAAGTGAAGGTTACATTTTCGTGAAGGTCAAGTCTTCGCCGTAACAGACGGCGTTAGCATTTATACTGTGCGATGGTGTCTGCGTCGGTCTGCAGTTACACCTCCAAAACTCTAGTGGCAGAGTTTCTTCTTCTTTGTCGGTGTCGGCTGCAGTGGCTCTTGTTTGAGTCGGAGCTGATCGATGTTAAATTACTAAAACGCAGAAACAACAGAAAGCATCGGGGGCGTTGGGATGTACGACGCTTGGAACGACTGAGGGAGAAGAAGAAGGAGAAGGACGAGCCGGAAATGTGTAGGATGAAATGAGATGCTACCAAGCCGACCGATCACAGTTCTTGCGGTCTGCGTCGCCGCAACCTGTGGTTCCATTTTGAGGAGGTGTGTGTCGGGCTCGGCCGTGGCCTTTGACATATATTCGACGCAGAAGTATAAACTTGGCTTTAACGTGACATGTCGTCTGAGGAGGCTGGATGTTCTTGATCTCTGCTGATGAACGGGCTGAGAGAGAACTACTGACTTCTGGGTTTAGCGCCGTGCGGCAATGTTCCCCATTTTGTGGATGTATGGTTTGGTATTAAACAAAGTCAGAGCTTTTGTAAATGCTACTCTAAAGTTAATCTAAGTCAAAAACCACACAGGGAAGCTTGAAGCGATTGTTTCCTCACGGAGCGAGTGAGACCTTGAACACGAGCTCAGCGCATCACCCGCAGCTCAGAACAGAACTTTGAGCTTGTAACTTGTAAATAGGGGTGTAGCGGTACATAGCATCACAGCCAGTGCAGAGAAGACCCTCCCTTATTGTTAAGGTCTTCTGTCTGAACACTTGGTTTCTTAGTGAAATACAACCACGGACAAGTCGGTGAGACGACAGCAGCGGGCCGACGTTTCCCAGCAGTCATCGGGTTTGTTTCTGGCAACACGTCAAACTTGTTAACTCACTAATGGTGTCACACGAAGGAGAACGTCACTGCAACAAAACGAGCAGAGTGCAAACGCCTTTCAGCTTTTAAACAGACTTTAGACTCCTGAGCAGGCCTCCAGGCTGGACTGCTCATAGACGGGATAAAATAACCAGAATGCTGCACTGTAATCCATATTATTATATATTTTATTATATTTTATCAGCTATATGTGGTGTTGTTTTGAGAATATGTTATTTAGCAGAGAACTTGTTAGTAGTTTGCAACAGTTTTCATTTCTTTTTTTTCTTTTATATAATTTATTTATTATGCTGTAATTTGGAAGTTTACAAAAGTTCATAATAAACCAGCAGCAATTTAATGTTTGCATTTTTTCCCCTCACTGTATCTAAAATAAACCAAACCGTGACTTCAAAACCGAGGTACGTACCGAACCGAGATTTTTGTGTACCGTTACACCCTAGTAACCAATGGCACCCAATGAAATCACAACTGTCCACGCCAGAACCTCAAGGTGATCTCTGGTAGTTCCAATACCAAGTAATGACATCAATACTGATACTTTTCCAGTATTTTATTTCTAGTTTAATGTGACCCCCCCCTCCCGCTTCTGTATTTACGAGGGAAATAAAGAGCAGGCTGCAGGCCTACCAATTCCAAATAATAGCTGCATAATGACAAGACGTCAAACGTATTCATATTCTCAGAAATACTTCTGATAAAACACACAGTCCAAATGATTGTGTTTAGATGTCGATCCTGGAGCAGGAAACGCTGGTATCAGAAATATCGATACTTTAGGATCAGTAATCTCTGGAAGGACAGAAAGCCTCTGGCTGCATTCGGAACCACCCACCTCATACTACGACCCCGGTATGCAGGATGTGCTACGTACTGCACTATTTATTTTACTGAGTTGATTTCTGTAACATATTTAAACTCACAGTGAGGCTGTTTTTTGTGTGTTTGTGTGTGTACATGAGCTGTGCGACCGGCTCGGACCGCTCCTCACTTCAGTTTGAAGGTTTTTAATAGTCCCCGTAGTCCCAGTTCGACCTGGTCCATGGATCTGGATCCGTCTGTTAAACTCGGAGTTGATCCCTCTCTTGGTGATGGAGGTTCGGTTTGTCGCTCGGGTTTGTGTTGCTGTTGCTGCTAGGGGCAACAAGGCCCTCTCCCGTGGTCGGCGTCCCCCCGGGGCCGGACGACCTCCGCTCCGTCCCTCCATTCATTCAGGACGGAGGATTGGGTCATTGAGAAAACACACCTGGGTTAATAACAGTAATGACACCGCAGCTAATAATGACAGGAAACCCCCCCACACGCCCCGTCCACTTGCCCTTTAATTAGCGACGACTTTCTCTGCTAGCGGTGATGTCATGTTACCCCTGTTGCCAAGGGAAACAGAGTGGATTTAAATACAGGTAAGTAGAACCAAATAGATTTTCAGAGGCCTGTAAACCTGTAGTACAAATATGTAGACATGTATTACAGTTTCAAGTCTTCTAATAATCTGTGTGCATCTGTAGAATCATGTCTGTCTGTCCACAATCCCTCTGAAAAGAAGACATGAACGTGAAGCCGGCCTGTTCACTGTGGCTCTACTCTCCGCGGAGACTTCGGTCTACCTTGCATAAACGCTATGCACGCTTGGCATTTAGTTTGAAACTGGTATTAGAGACAACTGTTGTTGACAGACGTGGATCCTGATCAGACACGTTTGTATCTGCCGTCCAGCCGGGTCTTCGAGACGTCCCTCTCCCCAGCAACGTCTTCCAGCTCCTCCTGGGGGATCCCGAGGTGGTCCTAAGTCAGATGAGATATATAATCTATCCGGTGTGATCTCGGTCTAGCCCCGGGTCTGCTACCAGTAGGGCGTGCCTGGAAAAGGTGCACGCTCAGGAGGATCAGATGCCACCTCAGCTGGCTCCTTTTGACGCGACGAAGCAGCAGCTGCACTCTGAGCTCCCTCTGGATGTTCGAGCTCCGCACCGTCTCTCAAAGGCCCAGAAACACCTACAGCTCATGACCGCAGGTGAGGGCCGGTGTTCTGACGACTTATGCTTCCTTCTTGAAAAATGCTAGCATGGCGCGAGTCGACAGCAGGGTGCATCGGCTCGCGCTGCCCTGTCGAAAAATGCGACCTTATGTGTTCCTGTTTCCAAATGTGCAAAGGTGTTACTGTCACACTATTATGACATCTTGTTTTTTGAGCATATCTTGATAATCTTTATATAAGATTGCGTATTTATCTCCTATCAAACAATGCTCCCACCACAGAATGATGTAATGTTTATATTTTATATGAATTGTGTATTTTTAGACATTGCTCACGATCAGCCACATTGTCTGCACAGATTTACGGGCGTGGACACGCTTGTGGGTCATGCGCAGAACTGCTAAGGTAGCATATGTTGACAGAACACCGGAACCTAGATCGGCTCCTTATGTGAAAGCTTTGACTCCCGGCTCAGCTCCTCCTGAACCACAGTGGTCCAGCACAACACCGCATTACTGCTGACGCCGCACTAATCCAGCCGTCCGTCTAATGCTTTATTTTACCCCCGCTCACGAACAGCCGCCCGAGATACTTCAACTCCTCACTTGGGGCAGAAACTCATTCCCAACCCGGCAGGGAACCACGGCCTCAGACTTGGAGGTGCTGACTCCAACAATATGGACTTTATTGAGTTTTGAGTGTCCATTACTTAAAAAGCATAAGAACATTAAAAATACGCTGGTGCATTAAAACCAAAAACCTGACGGTGAGGTGCAACAACAAACAAAGGTCACCTGCTAAACTGTCCACGTGACGGAGCGTATCTGATCAGTCACTGGATTGAATGATTGATTTTGAAATTATAATCCTTTTCACTGCTTAGGCTCTCAAACTCTTGTGTCCACTTGAACTCTGTCGTGTGTCTCTGTGGTTTGAGTTGGCTGCCGAGGCTGGACAGGAATCCGCAGAGGTTTCCCTCCTGGTGGAGTTCAAACTCACATGACCCCGATGTTAAGGTGAGAAATAAATAGAGCTGCAGGTGACTCATGACTCTGGCTTTGAACTTGGACCAGCGTCCTCCATAACATCACTGCAGCAACAGGGACAACACCATCACCCGTAGAAACAGCCATGGAGAGGACTTGTGGAGCCAAGATGGCTGACAAAATGCTCTGGCAAAGCGCCATCACAACCAGGGTTCAAGTCCTCGTGTTTCCTCTCATGGAGGTGGTCATTTAACATCCATACTGACCAGTTTTTATTACATTTGCCGTTGATTTATGCTGCCCAGAGGATGAAACCTCAAGATTCTGGTGACCAGGATTCCATGTCGGCCAGTCACAAAGGGCCAAGCTGGTTCACACTTGGCAATCAGCTGCTTTTCCATAAAATAGAACCGGTGCGGCTCTGCTCCCCAGAGAATAAACCCCTTGACCCTGTTCCCCATCACAGTCCCTCAAACTAAATCTCTCTGACGTTTAATAATGATGATTCCGAATGATGATGTGAGGAATTAATGACGCAGGAAGGGGGGGGGCTATAAATAGCCAGAATTGTGTGTAATGGTTGTAATGACAGCTGCTTTGGCGCTGCTGGAGAAGCTTGTCGGTGTGGTGCTACGGGTAAAATTACAAAGCTGCCAGGCTTGAATGAATTCACTTTTGGATTCATTCAGTTTGGTTTCGCAGGCCTGGATGGAGCCTTCTACGCAGCAACGGACTTGAACTAATGGCCATAACAGAACCCAATAAAACATCCTGGAGACAAGAAAAATCATTTACATTTGGGACAAATACTTCAGTTCCAGAGCTCCACTCACTTCACTAAATCTGTGCTCAGTCCCATAAAGAAAGTGTTTCTCATCGTTTCCCTGCAGGATCTGACCCATAAAACCCTCCAATCCCAGTCCTGTCAGTCCACCGTCCTGCTGACCTGCAGTAATGATGGAAAGCTCCGGTCGGGATCACACCTGATGATTCACAGGATGACTCACATCTTGTGAGGAAGCTTCTCTCAGCCAAATCAGCCTGCAGGATTTCCCCCTGGGTATTCCCCACCGTCCTCCGTCTCTCTCCGATCTCTCGGTTTACTCAGTCGCTTTACAAGAAAACTGAGATCTAACTTCCGTGCTTCACATCTGATTGGCCAACACGATGCCTTGATGGACTGTTTTATTTAGTCTCTCGTAGCCACGGCACACGACCTGCTCAGCAGCAAACCTATTATAACGGTGTTGGTTTCTGCAGAGTTGACACACATCAACACAAATATGTCAGTGGCGCATATTACACATCAGTACACTACTGTCGGCCCCCCCTCTCGTTAACAGTCAATCTCCTCTTGGTGACTCCGCGACGCTAAACTCTTAAGTCTGGGTCAGACAGACAGCAGCCCCACAGTTGTCTGAATCAACACGCTCTCAGTCC
>NW_024044504.1:0-23230 GCF_014851395.1 Micropterus salmoides | reverse complement strand
CTTAACTCTTTCTCTATTGTCATGACATTGCTGCACATTAAAAGGCTCTTCCTTTATCTCTTTCCATTTGTTCTTCCTACTGCTATATCTTTCTGTGGACAGACGTTTTATGGGGTGATCAGAGGGAGAGGCTCTAGTCACCCAAGACCTCTGCTAATTACATAAGTGCAAATGAAAGGTTTGAAAAAATAGCAGATAAAACATAAAAAGTAACCTAAACTGACTGTTGACTTTAGTTAAGGTTGTAATCTTTTCAAAATTTCAGTCCTGGTTGGTTTGATGACAGGCTACAAGTGGTAACAGCAAGTGCACATTAATATTACAGCAAGCAGCTACTTTGTCAGGAATACAAAAGGGGAACAGCTGGTTTATCTGTTTACAGTGCAGTCAAACAAACTCACATTGGTTAAATAAAAAGTAATTCAATAATAATTGCAACCACGATCTAATTCTATGCAGCACACGATTCAGCAGATTTTTACACAACAGCAGGTCCCAGTAAAAGGAGTAGTTCCTGAGCAGTTGGAGGTCGCCTGCAGCTCATTTTCTAACCGCTAACCGTGGCTGCTCCTGACTCTTCCGCTACTCACAGACAGACTTACAACTCGTCCACTGACAAAAAATGACCAAAGATGTCTTGTTTTGTTAGATCCCGATCAGCGCTTACCTCGGTGACCAATCCATTGTGTTTCCTGGGACTGCTTCACAACAGAAGCCACCTTGTATTGACAGATGGATGCTTTTAATGCGAAGCAGCAGCAGTAGGAAACAGTGCGTTAGCATTTGCACTAACTTAATCCAGCTCTGATACAGCAGTAGCGGAGTAAACACAGTGAGGCTGATATCAATGAGATCAAATTACAAAGAGTAACAATGGATTACATACTGCTTTGTTTCCTATCAATCCCTCATGTTTAGGTAGTCAATTTCAATCATGTATGGGAAATGCAGATTCTCTTAGTTAAAATGAAAACTGCCGTTTTGGCCCTGATCCCGATCTGAGTCCTTTGATATCAAGTATCTGCCAAAATCAAGTCTGAACCGATATGATATTTACCTAGATGAGACAGGATAGAAATGAGTTTATCTGCAAATGACTTTTGGTGCCAAAAAAGCTTGTATTAGGCACAATGACATATAGACAGATAACAGCTGTAACCTTCTAAATTTGGCACACCTTGTCTTTTACAAGGTACTTGTTCCAAATACTTGAGATCCTGGCACCAAGACCAGAGTTTATCGAGACCAAGACAAGACCACGACTTTTAGGGGCTGAGACCAAGTCGAGACCAAGACCGAGGGAGGGTGAGACCGAATCAAGACCAATACCAGTTCCCCAAACTATTTGAAACACAATAAAATGTGGAACGAGATCATAGGTACTTATCAAATTGACCCTAAAAGATCCACATTCCCAAAACACCCACATACAAACACTAACAGCTGAAATCAATCAACATCTTTATTAAACACTCCTTTTCTGACCTTACCATCGTGGGGAGGGGGGACAGTCATTAATGGGAACAACACAATTTTATTTAGGGTTATTATTGGTTTCATTTGAAGCAATAAGTTTTACATCCGATCAAAGTTAGGATGTTAACAAAATAAATCAGACGATGCACAAGCAATTTATTGATATTCCCAAAGTTATGGTCTTGACTGGTCTTGAAATAAAATCCCGATTCCCCAATGACCGAGACAAGACCGAGTACAAATGAGTTGAGTATGCAGAACGTCTTTGCTAGTGGGAAGTAAGTTTACCAAATCTGTGTATTTTGCTAATCCAGGTGTCATAACTCACATCGTTGCAACCAAATAATTTTTACATTTACATACTCATCATGTGCAATCAACATTCTGCACTGTAGAACCCAGCAGTAAAGAAGAGCAGCTGTACAACATTGGCAAGTTTTAGTGTACAAATCACAGAAGAGTGAAGAAAGGATAAATATGCCTTGATCAGCAAGGAACTTCAAGGGACATTTCCTTTCAAGTGCTTTTGAGCAAGACACCACAGATGTAAGAACCTCTGTAAGATGACAAACATCTTTGAATGTTTTTGGGAAACAAGGCCAAGTATGCCCTGATTTCTATTCCAATCCTCTGTTTCTACCTCCTACCTACCTACCCTATCTACTCTAAGTATTTCTTACTAACATGTGTACTAACTCCCTCAATTTTCACCATTTTGTTTTCATTTGATTTGCTTTAATTTATTAAAAAACACTTCTATGAATTCGTTTCTCACCCACCCCACCTTTCTACAAAGCAAACAGCCATTGGATACGCTATGGTAAACACACTGCATTGTATGGTAGATATCATTCTTTTTGTCATTTTTTTTGTTTTCTGTGTGCTTCTTCCCTTCTTTCACTTCTGTGCATCGAGATACCATTTCCCAAAAATCAAGAAATTGGTTTTGTATTTCTCAGCTTTTATGTTGGTTTTACTTTTCTTGTCCCTCTATCCATTCTCCTGGGTCATTTCTGCTTTCCTTTTTAATCTCTTCTGCTTCATTACAGATTTTCCTATTAAATGGTTTTTCATGGTAATATTGTGGAAACTGTTAGGAGAGTACAAGAACCAAAAAAGAAAGAAAAAAACCCACAGTGGAACTCTTAACTTGTGTCCTATTCACTATGTGTATGAAAAGATAAGAAAACTGGATTCTAATTGGTCTTGAAATTTCTTGAATATTTGGACATTTTGAAAGTCTAAAATACTTAGAACTAAGAACAGAGGATAATTTTGGGGGTCAGACTACAAATACTCAATCAAGCATCCCAAGTTTTAGAAGTAGTATTATCACGTATCAAAAGTGAAAGTACTTACCATATAGTATAGACCCTTTTAGCTTTGTATTATTTGCGTTGTATTATAGGGGAGACTGGTATGGTTGTAACACTTTTTGTTTCAGGAACTAAAACTTGCTGATTTTTTTAGCTAGAGTTCTAAAACCTTTATACAAATACCCACATTTGTTCACTACACATGGCACCAATTCAGTCATCTACAAGATATGACAGACCTCGTGAGTTGAACAATGTTTCTCTCTCACTGTAACAGACTTTGTCTGATGACTCACACACATGCATGTGTATGTAAATCTAAGCTATAGAATAACCTTAATTAACAGTATACTTAATAAATACTACAATGTACTTAATTAAAGAACATCTTTGTACATCCTTAAGTCTAACAAAAAAGAGGAGTGTGTCTGTGTGTGTCAATGTCAGTCAGTGCTTGAAGTTGGCCGGTACTCACCGGTACTCTGTACACATACGCCGTACAAGCACTTCTATATTTTACTCTTTGGCGTACTGGGACATTTTTATGTGCACCAGAATTTCTCACAAGCTGCCTGTACACTTCTCTGCCCTCTCCACCGGCGAAGACGTAAGGAAACGATTGCGAGCCGATGCACAAGCCAACATGTGAACGACATTGCTGGTAACCCTGGAGTGCCGGCTTGGTGGGCCCAGATACTGTAAAGGGCACTCTGTAAAATATTAAAATCAAGAAAGTCCCTCGTGAATATAGAGCACTTTTTAAAGAAGTGTTACAACCCACCCCACCCCTGTCAGCCGTTTTAGCATAGTGGTTTGAAATTAGAAAGGAAAAAAGCATCACATTTTGCCTAAGAAAGTACATTTCAATCTAATATACAGTAAGTGAAAGAATTTTATCTGCAACAGTATAGATACTAAAAAAAATATAGTCTTGGTCAGAAAATTTACTTTCTGACCTCAAAATCAGTTTTTTCTATATATATTCGGAATGTACATGTTTTCTGACTTGATGACCACCATGCCTAATCGCAGAGGAAGTAGGTAAATATGATGATCACATAACTTATCTCCAATTGGTGGAATTGGTTTTGTTACAACTCTCCCCATGTTACAACCATACCCAGTCTCCCCTAAACTGTAGTAACAGTATTAATGTATTATTATTACTGTCAAAATTAACAAAACAAGAAACATTTTAACGTTGAGGAGATTGTTACTATGTTATGTAGTACTTTGTTTATAAACGGATCAAATGTTCTGAAGAGCAACAACAAATAAATGTAGTAGTAAGAAGAAGCATAAAATGAAATACTTAAGTCCAAGTACATAAATATTATACACTACATGAATGAACGTACATTGTACTTTATTTTACTCTGTTATTTTCCACATCTGCTTGTCAATTTCTTGTCAAAGGTCTGAGGTTTCGTCATCATTGGGTTTTCACTACTTTACATTATTCCCAGACTGATGCCCTGCAGTGTGGGTCTTTACTCTGTCGTATGTCCTGCATGTTTGCGTTACATTTTGTGTGACTTGCCACTAGCTCCTCCTTCCTGTCTGTTAGTTTGTGAGTGTTTTTTTTTGTCTGCTCCTGCATGTTGCTTCTGTTACCACACACACACACACACACACACACACACACACACACACACACACACACACACACACACACACACACACACACGAAGATGAATATCATTGCATGTTTGTCGGTGTCTGGAGCTAAATTCACCCAGTTAACATCTTTGTTTTGACATTTTACTAAACCTTCATACCTATCAATAGTTTCAACACCCACATGTACCATCTACTAACTCACATCAAAAATAAAGAAAATTGTGGGCTGGCAGATTTTCTTTATATCTGTCTTCTTTAATCCATAACACAGGTAAAACCATCACCAAGTCTGGTATTTATAGTTCATATATAGTATAATTTGAGTATAATACGTGAGTGACCTCAAAAACAACACTGTAGGCTTCTTCTTCTTCTTCTGTCCTTAAAATCCAAGGAAAACATTCTGTTGTCCCCCTCACTGTTCACTCCTCATTGTCAGGTGACAATATCAGTGGATGGGATTCTGACCACCACGGGTTACACCCAGGAAGACTACACCATGCTGGGCTCTGATGACTTCTTCTATGTGGGTGGAAGCCCTAGCACCGCTGACCTGCCTGGATCTCCAGTGAGCAACAACTTCATGGGCTGTCTCAAGGAGGTAAAATATTGGATCCATTGTTTACATTTAGTGAAATGTGGTGCTGTAGTGAATATTGCTTGCTAAACAGCTCTTTTTCATTTTGAATTGGGAATGTTTAGATGTGTTTATATTATATAATTTTTCAATCAATTACCATTTAAATATAAGGTATTACTTTTTCCGCTAGATCTTTTTTTTCCCCGATGAAAATGTTCATGCTACGAAAGTGTGCTATGCTGAGCCAGTATCTGCAATCATATCTTTATTTAGCCATGTTGTGTAGATCTAAACAAGGGGCCCCTCTGGTAACAAAAAGGGCCTTATGGAGGTGAGGGTTTGAAAGGAGTCCCACTATAAGAACCGTGTTGGCGTGAAGTTAAGCTGCTGTGCCTTGTGCGTAAATGCACACAACATCTCTCTTAATGGGGAGACGCTTTACCCTATTCACCTACCCGGAAATTAATAAAACGTGATTATCTCATACCCTTTTCCAAGGTAAATGGTAGGTCCACCTCCCAAAACTCTGCCCGCAAACAGTGGTGCACTCAGTTATTGCTCGCACAATGTCTTCATGTGTTTCCCCAAGCGTGGAACAGTTTTTCAAGTTGAAATGAGGGTTGCAACATTGTAATCAGCTGCGTCAGCATGGTCCTAAAGCCTTCATTTAAGTTGATCGTGTTATCAATGGTCTTTATTAAAATATTTTATTGACTATAGCATACATATAATTACAGACTTCGGGACCTCGGTGACCTCTTAGCTGGTTACGGCCATGTGTACTACTACATATGTTTTAGCATTTCCTCATTAAAAAGGGATTGATACATAACAACCCACATCCCCATGTAATATTATGGTACAAAATGCCTCTTTTTTGTTACCGTTTCTACCTGCCCATCATGATTTATGACTTGTGTTTGCAGTCCTGGCTAATGCTCATTGTGACACCAGATCAGATAAATTAACACATAAGGTTCAGTAGTGCAGCATGACCTGCTCTTAGCGGAATATACTTTGTTTTCTTTTTCCTCACTGGGTCTGTGTAGTGCTGATGATGCATGGTGAGGTTACCAAAACTGTCCAAAATTACCAATGTCCGTCAGTCCAAATGACTTCATGTTAATACCACTTGGTTTGTTTGTCAGTGTAAACACAAACCAGACCAGAACCAAAAGACAATAATGGATAATTTATTTTCCTTTGGTCCGGAACAAATGAATGGAACCACAGTGAGAAAGCGACCTAAACCACAGCTTTCAAGCTATACCACAGAATCAACTGTGCTCCATACCCATCTTGTAGTTCCTTAGTAGCTCAGGGTGTAAACCTTTATTATTATAAAATAATTATTAATCATTATTATAATTATTATAAAATGTATTTATAATTTTACAATAATTATAATATTATAAATTTTAAATGTATTTTAAAATTTGTTATTTAAATAAAATACAGCGAACATGAGAAAGTTGGCGTGTGTGACCATGTGGATGGCTCGTCAGTCAAAATGGTGGAAGCTTAAGCAAAGGTTCGAGACCCAAAATGACAGAGACCTCCTCCTGTCTTCACCAAAATGGCGTGGAACACAGCTGGAGTTTAGGCCACAGCTATGGGTCTCAGATGTGTAATGTGAGTTGAGTGTGTGTGTGTGTGTGTGTCTGTAGGCTAGTATAAGAAAAGAGAAATAGGCACACAAAGCAAGGTCTATAAGATCCAGGTTGCCACGGCTAGGTAAAATGTAAGTAACAGGTAAAAATACAAAAATTGTCACTTATCACACAGAAACCTGTAATGTTATCTTGTCTATAACAAACACGACAAAAGAAAACAGTCCACCGCATTAAGGTCTTCACCTGCGGAAATAAAGTTCAGTGCTGAAATGGGATTAGGGTTACTTCCTGTGGCAACGGCAGTTACAGTGGAAAGGCAAGGAGAAAATGGTGTGCTCTCGCTTTTTGGGTATAGTGACGTCATGGCGGCACCACAGGAGGCTCCGGCACTCCTGTGAGGTTTTGCCCAGTAAAATACAGTATTTGAGTTCCTTTTAAAGACCAGAGGGGCTTTCAGGCTGTTTATTTGTTCAAGGCTTTTGGCTTCACATGCAGACCGCTTTGTTAAGGTCTTTTCACTGACACATTTCAAAAGTGCTTAGCACTTAACATACCAAACCGTTCAACAACATTCAGTGCTTCCACTTTAACTGACATTTCAACTGCTATCAGCAGTCATCCAGTTTCCACATTACATATTAACCCACATTTCAAATCATCTTGGCCTTCAAATTATGCTTCAGCTGCTCTGACTAAACTCCAGACACTTTCTATTCAACCCTTTTCAGTGCTGACATTTCAACTCCTTACAGTGCTTGCACCTTATCTGCTTTTTGTTTTATCATTACAACTTCAAATAACACAACTGTTTTCAGTGGTTATGCTTAAAACAGTAACAGATGTCAACTGCTCTCAGCACTTTCACTTCATACTGCTTTCATCGCTTACACATCAGCTGACACTTCAACTCTTTTGAGTACATCACTAGCTAAACTGTTTCTATGCAACAATCAAAGGAGAAATCAGAATCAGAAATACTAAGATACTAAACATAACACAATTAACTTTTTCAGAAAAACATTGCATATTTGCATGTTATATTTTATGTTATTCATGTATTTACATATATTTCTATACAAATAGAACAATAAACCTATTTTTGGCTGTCTTCATTTTGCTTGACCTTCCTACTGCCATTAAATCTCATTGGAGCCTTCAGAAGAACAATTTCAGGGTGTAAGAATTGCTCCATTTAGTTAACCCGTACACATAAACACACACACACAATATGCTGTTCCCGCAAGCTGATGATGTCATATTTTAGCACTTGTTTGGAGGCAGTCGCTGCAGCATGGCAGCAAGAACCCGGCTTTCTCTGACACACACAGAGTACACAGCATCATACGAGCCGCAGGGAGATGGAGGAAGTGGCGCAGTAGCCATTTAATCCCCCCTGGCCTACTTCCTGCTCTGTGCCATACTGGGGAGGTTTGCAATTCCCTGTACCACCCACCCCTGACACGCACACACACACACGTCCAGATACAAATAGAAACACACACACACACAAGGATGCACATAAGGTTTGAGTCCCTTATTTCCTCATCACAAAACACAGAGATATGAAGGATAAAGGTGATGTCACATAACAAATATCTCACACACACACACACACACACACACACACACACACACACACACACAAACTAATAATGTCTAAAGCAACTCAACCTAAAATCTGTGCATAAGCACAGCACTTTATTTACAATATTTCAGGGTTGATTTATGAACTCAGTAATCTGCAGGTCAAGCAGCACAGGGAAATGAAAACAGCGCATTCATCATTTTCAAATAAATAAAGGTTTGTTACGGTCATCAAATGATCAAATAAATCAGCATATTTGGGGTGGGGGTGTGGATGGGATTAAAGTAAAGTGTAACTGGATTATTTTGCTCAAAACTAGTAGTTGGTTGGGTTATAACACAAAGATACTGTCTGTTAATGTCTCAAAAATATAAATATTTGTATTTACATTGAAACTGGATCTTGCCTGTATGCACAGAATTTATTGGAACAGCCTTTTTGTATTAAACAGTAGACGTTTAGCTGCTCAGAAATATACAAAATAATATATTTGAACCAAACAGAAAGTACAAGGCAAGAGTACAAGGCAAGATCTAAAATTACTTTACATATGATTTATAAGCATAATTATGGAATTAATTCAAGATGGACATACAGTAGACAGTCAGTTGTAAAGCCATAATATCAAAGCTTCAAAATCTGAATCTGCCTTTTGTTCTCCACAGCATCAAATAATACACACATGCACAGGCATTCATTTTTGCACTGGTCACAAACACACTGTGAGACTGTCATCATACGGTCTCCCTCATACAGTCACACACATTCTGCCCACCTCCTAATCACAGGCCCACCCACCCACACATGTGCAGCACCCACCATCTCCCTCTGTCTGCTGTCCTGCACTCTGTGGTTCTCCACTCCCTGCCATTAAGGCTAATTTGCCTGCTGCCAATGCTCTTGTCCTCGCCATCTACAGAGCGGCATTATGGATAAATGTTTTGTTACCATGGCACCAGGTACTGGTCGCAGTCGGTAGCCCCATGGCTGCTGGCCCATGATTATTATGCCTTTCATAAGCCAGCAATTACAGAGAAAGCCTACATCTCAAAACCTACAAAATACATAATAGCCTACAATAACACATAATTGCTATAATTGTCATTGTCATTACACCTCCATCATCCACTCAAATGGAGCCTTCTGGCTATACCTGTATACTGTAGCCAAAGAAACACAAAAGACGAGTTTACAGACTGATCACTGAGGATGAGCAAAACAGCACTGACTGCTGTTCTCAGTTTCCTCCAGTGGCAGTGATTTGTTACTGTATTTAAATGTTTTCTTTCATTTAAACCACTATTAAGCTTTCTGATTTCTCTTCCACTAAAAAGGTTTCCCAAAAGCAGTTTAATTTCATAAACGCTAACTTTTGATCTCATTTTAGCGAGGGGGAGTCTCTGGTACCTAGTCATGCACTGGTGGCATTCCACCAAGTGCATTTACTCAAGTACTGTGCTCACAATGTCCAGCTCCTTGTCCCAAAGACATTATGATTAATGGACGAAGCCACTCCGTGGGTTTGAATGGAGGGCAGTGAAGCCAATTTTTGTACTATGTAGTACTACTTTATGGTTACTTCCTATTGGCTCCAGGGTCTACTGCGCATGATCGTGCAGCATAAGATGCTGCTTAGTGATGTAGAGCAACGGCAGAAACACCGTATTCGTGGTAGCTGCGTGTCTGACTTGGATTGTGAGTTTAATGCTTTGTTCCAGGCAACTCGGAACTGGGAAATTTCCGACCTCCAACTAGAAAAACTATCCGGGAACGCCACTTGAAGTCTGATTTCCTACTTGTGAACTGGGAGAAAAAATATGTACCCCGACTTCACAAAACAATGTCTGCGCCCCTGGAAGCACACTCTGTAAATGGTAAACCATAAACTAAAAAGCAACAAAGTACATTTGCATGTATTTAAATTAAAATAATACATACGGTCATATAGTAAAACCTGTTCTGGATGTACATTGATATAGAAATACGTTGGGCCTATTAGGTAGCTGGCTACAGTAAAGACTCTCATAAAGTCATTACAGTTCTCTGCATAAAAGTTATTGTTAAAAAATGCCAAAACATTAGGAAGTATAACCTACAACACTGACTGACTTGAGGGTTACCAACTGATGTAGCTAGAGGGGTACACAGAACTAGTAAAGATGCTATTTATGTCAGTTGTTTGCATTAAAACTGCCATACTTTTAATTAACACCTAAAACATTGCTGAGGGTGCAAGTGTGTGTACACTTTGTCACGGTCAGCCATGGTTTTCGTTCACTTTTGGCGTCGTGCACCACCATGCACCTGGAACGTAGCGTCACTAATTGCCAGTATTTGTTATCTAAACAATACGGTTACGTCTCTCATGTGCGACGGGATGTCGCAGGGTCATGACGTCTATTTTGGGCCAACATGGAACCCTCAATGCAGGCTTTGGCCAGCTTCACTGTTTGAACTCTCGCTTACCCCCTTGCTCTGTCTGTCTCTTCAGCCACAGCTCCACTTTCCTAGGCCCCTTAAATATGTTATGACAGCTCAGAAGGGGAAAGGGAAGCAACATAAACCAGATGGATTTTGGTATATTAAAGTTATTAATTTTTACAGAGAGTTTAACAAAAGCAACCAAAAGAAAGGGGCAAGTGGGTTCTGCGTAAACAATTGAAAACAATATAACAAAAGGAGACCTCTAGAAACGAGATTACTAACAAACAGCTAAAACAAAAGCAGGTGTGCTGCTCCAATCGACATCCCCGGACGACAAGCAGGACATCGCTGGCAGTGGCCAGACCGATCTTCAGCAAGGAGCCACACCGCCTGATTAGTAATATCACAGTTAAACACATACAAACAGCGGCAGCCGTAACAAATGTTATTCTTTCCCTGACCACCAGATGCCCTCTGACTTTTCGCCTGTCGTTCCAGATCCGGCCACTCACATCTTCCTTTGCAATCGCCTCATTCCCTCACCCATCAGCCACTCTCTATGTATACCGGTTCACCTTTTTTGTTCCTTTCTCAGTTTGACCTAGTTAGTTGCTATATTCTTGTCTTACCTTGTGTTTTGATTTTGAGCTTCTGTGATCTGTGAGTCATCCAGTTGCTTCTGTCTGCATTTGGGTCCAATCCTGCATTTTTCCGACAGTAGGCTACTTAAGTAAAACTGAGGTACTTTTACTTTACTTGAGTATTTCTTTTCAGTGTTGCTTCTACTGTACTACTTCTCCGCTACTCTCCAGAGGGAAATGCTGCACTTTCTCCTCCTATATTTATTTTACAGCTATAGTTACTTGTTATATATTTTACAATGTACTATCCAAAATTACTTCGATTTACAAAAGACACAAGCTTATAAAATATTATGCACAACTACCTAAGTTGTTACCTCTAGTTGTTAGAGGTAGTTAAATCTAGCTTAATTTTGACCACGTGCACTGCTGCATAATGAGTAAGTTTGCTTCTGATACTTGATGTAAATTTTACTTTTTGGGTAGAGTCAACTGCATAGATAAATTTTTGGCGCCCCCTTAAAGCCGTTTTATCGAACGCCAAAGGAAAATCTCCAGCGCCAAAATGCTAAGAAAAAAATTAGCAATTTATCAAACAAATGTTGAGCAAGCAGAACATAAACTTAAATATGACGTCTTTGACTTCCAGCAGTCATCTCTCCTACCATCCGTTGCCGCTGTATTTTACACATGCAGCTGGCGCTGGATTTATAAACCAGCGGAGCGTTCAGTTGCAGTCAAACCAACGTTGGTTTGACTGCAACTGAACGCTCCGCTACAAAGATATCGCTAATGGGAGACATGACTCTGCACCCCTCACATTAACCAAACTAGAATTTCCACAAGTGAGAAAGCGTCTGACGCAACAATCTCATGTTGTGTGCTACAAATATATAAGGATAACTGGTATCCGTCTGGATGTTAATGGCTAGACAGCCAGTGGGGCCTTCAAACTGGATCACCTGTGTGCAGTGCTTGAATTGGACCAGTAATGTTGGCCTACTCTTCAGTACACAGTTATGTTACTACATTTTACTCTTTGGCGTACCGGGACTTTTCTTGAAAGTCTGGCACATCTTACAAGCTGCTCCTACTCTTCGCTGTCCTCTCCAGGTTTATCAGGTTCTCTAGGCTCTATGTGCTGCTCACCTGTTCCCGTTCTTGCCCAATTGCTAATCTCTGTCGCGGAGACAGACGAGGGAGAAGCTCGGGTGCTTTTCATACAGCCGTGTGCGTAAAGTAGCTTGTCAGTCTCACTTTTTGTGAACCGACCAATCACAATCGGAATGGGGCGGGACATTAAAAAAAGGTTGATGCACACCTATAAACGTGTTCTGCACGAATGGTTATGATTATTGGCAAGTAAGTCCTTAGCGTTAACAAATGATAACCATCATGTGGAGCATTTTTCTTGCACAATAATTGAATGAATAAAAACAACCCACAAAAATAAAACTGCAGTTTTTTACAATATTATAGTAGTGGTAAGCTATCGAGTAGGCTTTACTATGATCTGAAATTATAATAATAATATAATTAATAAAACCACTAACATTTACCCTATCAAAGCTTAACCACAGGGGTGTAATATCAGAAAACCGTTTTATTTGTTTATATTTTAACAGTTGAATTTTAACAAATATAAATATATAAATAACTGTTTAAATGTTACAAATACTGTATAAACTATAGAATAGAAAGACTATCCAAATAAAATGTAACCTGTAAATATAATCAAATGGCCAGAAATAACAAGAAAATGCATACATTTCGGTCATAAAGTAACTCATTGCCTTTTCTTGTATCAATCATGCTTACTGTCGAGCGTGGTCACCCCTGAAAGGCCCATTCTGAGCCAGGAAAAACCCTGAGTTGCATATTTGCACATCCAGCAGAAAAAAAGCAACATTGTCATCCTATCACAGTTGTGTGTGTCTGTATATTTTACTATGACAGTTAAGGCACTCAAATACTGGCATATTGTCAATTACAAAAAAATAAGCTACAAAAATATGTAACACAAATGTCAGTAATGCTAATCATAAGGCTTTGACCTGCTGATAATTACAGAAACTGCGGTTTGCACTCATTCATACAGGACAGGGACAACCTACTGACTGAAATGCACATATGAAGCCACATTATAACAGGGTTCAAACACTATGCATAAAAAACTATAGCAGTAGTTATAGCTTTGGCAGGTTCTGAATCTGCAGTGAGAGGCTGTCTGAACGCTGTTGGGAGGACTTTGACAATTGACAATTGGTAATAATTCTTTTTGGGTTTATCTTTACAAGTGACACCTTTCATATTACACTTGGTTATTTGATCCATTGTTGAGTGTAGTGATTAGTGCAGATCATTTTAATTTCTTTCACACTCAGTTGCACCTGAAGCTAAGTATGATGTAGTTGTGCTTTTTTCTTTTAAGCTCTGAAAAGGGCACACCGTTGCAGAAAAGTCTACTGTTACCAGTCATTCTGAAGTGCTTTCTCTGCAAGTTATAATTTTTTATTTTACCAAGTACTACTTTTTTACTTGTGTTATTCATAAACAATCTTGAGTTATCTGTTATTAGCATCTTGCATTTCAGAATACTGAGAGTAGCCCATTTAGCAAAGCATCTGGCCCCCTTTGCTAATATGTACTTACCATGTATGTGGACACCATGCAACACCTGACAATGTCAAATATTATATTTTTTATGTCATGTTATGCTATTTATTTAAGCTCAATAGCTGGAAATTAACAATAAAACACATACTTTCAGAACAAAAAGAGGAAAAACACTCATGATGGTATTTATAACTGTAATTACATGTATGTGGAAACCCAGTAGCATGTTGTTATCCTCATCTAACTTCATGTTGAATCATCTCAGTTTTAACATATCAAGATCCAACATGTAACAGATTAGATAGTTCTAGTTAAAGCTGATTTCTTTACAGCATGTGAGTACAATTCTTATTTCTTGCAAAGGCCGCAAAGCAGTCAAAAGTGGCCATTTAAAGCTGTAATATGCACTTTTGCATTGTTATTTATGTTCATATATTTTTTAAATGTCTGTTTCATTATAATATAATACAATTCATCGCATCTTTGAAAAATTAGAATAGATATACTAGCATGTTACAGAAATCAAACTTAATGCAGTCTGACTCCACTGTTCCATGATGTCCACATACGTGGACAGTTGGGTTTTGGTGTATAAAAATGACATGTTACTCTTTATTAATATATAAAACATAAACCTGTTAATAATACTTTACTGTACATACAAGTATTTTTTTTTATCTTGATTGACCTCCTTTTAATAAAAGGTTTTCACAGATAGGCTGAGGCATTTAGCACATGGCCATCACAGTCGGCCATCTTGGATTGATGAGGTCATCAAGAAATAAATATTTGGAAAACAAGAAAGGAACCACTCTTACAGTGTTGTTATCAAACTGACACTGTCCTCAGATGACTTAGAGAACATAACGATAATGATATTGTAACCCAAAACGGAGTTAAAATAACTGTCCACAAATGTGGACACCATGCATGAAAGGGATTGATGTGTTAATTTTTTTTTCTTTTGTACCACAGTAATGAAATTCTACAGGCCAATAACTATAAATGAATTGCCTACACTCAAAATGTAATGCAATACACTTACACTGTGCCTGGTTATAATGTTTTCCCAAAAATAAAGGGACACACAAACCTCCAAATTAAAGCTTACCTTTTTAATTATGTGTATAAAAGCACCATCAGCTTCAATCTGAGCATCCTTTCACATTTCTTTAGACTGAGGAGGATGCCGGCTTATATTGTGTTCTACAAAGGAAATGATGCCACCCTGTGGGCAAGACTACGCACTGCAAAAACTCTGATCTCTGGTGTGTCTACATGTGGGTAATATCAATATAAACACGTTGTACAGGATATATTTGCTTTGTTTGTTTGGCACTATAATCAGCCTTCAACGTATATTGTATATGCACATAATGTGTGACTGTGTTGCCACAGGGAATGCAAAACATCCTGTCTCTCACGCTCACACACTGTCTTTAGTGTTAGTGGCAATCATTGCCATTCTTGTGTAGTCTTAAGAATTTGGTCGATCTTTCTCCTTTGATGTCTCTACATGGGCGGGCGCACACACACACAAATGCCAGACACACTATACATGGTCAGTAGACGGAGGTTTATAGGCAAGGTAGTCATCTAGGGATGATAAATGTTTGTGTCCCCCAGTGCCTTCTCACGCAAACACTCAAGCATATATTGAGTTACAGTGTCCATTATGGTAGGATTGTATTTTTCATACTAAGATGTTAGAAAATGTATAGTAGGTACATAGATTATGCAGAGCTAAATGAACGCTTGATAGTTGTTTATTTTTTTGGGATGCAGAACTGAGATGGTGATGGACACTTTTGTCTGTGTATGAGCCATTCCCCTGCTGTGTCTTGTCCACTCAGTTTAGTTGTGACATGCAGTGTAGACAGACCGGCAAAAGTTGAATTTCCTCTTGTTTCTGTAGCTGGTTACTTTTAATTATTACACATTGTATTTCAACCATGTCTCCTACATCACATTTTATACTACTGAATACTTTCCCAAATACATTGGGCTGTCAAACAGAATGGCTGCCTGGGCTATGCTCAGAGGCCATGTTTTTGTGAGTAAAGCACTAAATTTATGTAGCATGTGGGGCTTGCATCCACCGGGGCTTGCATCCACATTCTTGTCTATGGTTAATTTTAAGTAAGAAAAGCACTTCGGTGGTTAAGTAAAATACATGCTTTCGGTTAAATGTTTATAAGGATGTTGTGTACTGCAGACCTTTGCTGTATTAAACCCATATGAAGAAATGTCAGCTTGAAGCACTGGAATTTTTTTTCATATATATGTCAAATGCTTTAATATTTTCTAGGGCTAAATCCGTTAGATTCGGTCTTCCAAGTGGATGGTAACTTTAAAATCTGGTAGCTATATTGGCTGGCAATCTAAAAAGGTAATTTCCAGCCTGAGCCATATTGTGTTACATTGCTCATTCTTACACATTTGATAAGGGTGTGGAGAGAGAGAGAGAGAGAGAGAGAGAGTGTGTGTGTGTGTGTGTAATGGTGTGTGTCGTGAAGGCCTGGTTGAAGAGATAATGCAGTGATGGATATCTATCATCTTGCCATTGTCAAACATTTTCAATTGCTTTCTGTTCAGACTAACACACATGTATTCACATACTTGTGTGTGTGTGTGTGTGTGTGTGTGTGTGTGTGTGTGTGTGTGTGTGTGTGGGGGGGGGGGGGGGGGCGACACATCTGTTTATACAGTCACATTGTGGGGACTCACCTTCCTTATGGGGACAAAACATAAGTCCCCATAACGTGAATCATTACATTTTATGGTGAAGTCTTAGTTTAAGGTTAAGATAAGTCTCCAGGAAATGGCCTCTGAAGTGATGGAAACCCATGCGTGTGTGTGTGTGTGTGTGTGTGTGTGTGTTGGGTATCCCCCCTGCTATCGGTCTCTACTAATGCTTCATTCTCATGTTAGACAGTGTGTGCAGTGTGCTGATAAAGCTCCCTTTGCATGTTGAAAGGCTATTTTTACTATTATTGTTCAGAGGTGGCTGGGACCAGAAAGTGACTTGTCAAATTGTCAGCTACACCCTCCATTTCTACACCATCCCCCACCCTCACCCCTCCAGTCCATAGCCACATTTTATGATTTATGGTCTTTTTTCTTTTCTTTTTTTAAACAAATGCTTGTATGTTTGTATGTGTGTTCATGCAGCATATTATCACATGGTCATATCCTGTGGAAGAGACCATCCTGTTTTTGGTTTCAATACTGCCTTTTTAAAGTCAAGTAAATAAAAACACAAAGTCTTTATAATTTCTTGTTAGTTCAATTTACGGCTCAGTTTTTGGGGATAATAATTTCAGGCAGGGTTAAGGCTAAGAATTTGGTAACAGCTTAACTTTACTAACATGAAGAAGATTGCTATGGGGAGAAAGTTGTCATTATTGGTGTATGATGATTTATGAGTAATTTATGGTGTTCTGAAATGCGTTGTCCAATCCACAAACAAATTTGGGTTACATTTGTGTGCAGAGTTTTGAGACTCTTCTCTGAAGTCAGATCACTCATTATTAATGAATGCACACACAAGGATTCACAAAAGTATATTTTTTGTGGCGAGTCATTTATATAAAAATGCCAAAATACATGCATTGCAAATCCTTCTGTCTGATATTAACTCTAGACTCTTCAGTCTTTGATCCACAAATACAGGTTGTATTTGTGCTGGTGGAAAACTTGGACATCCAGCTTTTTTTTCTCTAAAGACAAAACAGCTTGTCATCCTTTGATTAGACAATATTTAAGTTACTTTAAGTATTTTTAAATGAAATAATCCGATGGAATGTGCAACTTCAAATCACTGAGTTTTTGTCATGTCAAGCATGTAAAGGTTGTGTTTCCTGCCCCAACATAACTATTTATGAATCATTTAATTTATTTATGTTCGCTATTACTTCTGCTGGGACAACAGTCTGACCAGGCTATTGAGTTCAGCTATCAAATACATTAAAATAATTTGGGGGCAAATATAACATGATATTGTTTCATTTTCAGTAGCTTCTATCTTTGTCAATAAGCATGGTGTATTTTTTAGATTCTACCTCACACTCTGGCTCTTCTGTGAGCACGTTGCAAAAGAAACTGAATTGAGATTTGATGGGTTAATAGACATTGTTCCAATGTCAATGGAAACCAAATCACCAACCGACTGAGGGCTGGATTCAAAATCACACCATAAATAAAAATAAAAAATTGCTATCTCTCCAACTTGTGTGACTCACTCATCACAGCAACTCATAATGTGACTCAGTAGTGTGTACGGCTCACTTGTTCCTGTACGTACTCCCGACAATGCCTTCATCCAGGAACTGCCTTCACACTCTGGCCACATCAGTCCTGGTATTGTCCTGCACCGGGAGTATCCCAGGGCCCACTGCACCAACTTTGAGGTCTGACAATGGCTCTGAGTATTTCATCCCAGTACCCAACAGCAGTCAGGGTACCGTCATCTAGCTCATGTGACCCTCCAAGGATATGTCTCCTGTTGGGATCACAGGAACCTCACAAAAGTGAAGTTGTCATTTGTGATCTTTACAAACTTTTTTCACACCAGCCCATCTCAACAACACAGCGGCCTCCCAGCTTGGCCTGTGTAGCGGACTTCAGCAGAGCTCTCTGATCTTACACCCACGACACAAGGTCCCGATTAAGATCCTGCAACCAGTTCCACTGAGGAGAACAGAAAGAGCGGCCGGACCCTCTCATCCGTATGGAAACACAGCAAAGACTGCAACAAAACAATTCTTCACTGCCTGGCTCCATCCACAATGGACCAGCTAACGGCTAGCAACATCAAAACAACTTTTAGCAACCTTTACTTAACTGGTAACGTCCTGGGCATTGCAGAGCATCACATAGCTTAACAGCAAGTTAACTTGGCTAAGCACAGGAGTGTTTAGCTTTTGTAAATGTACATTGATGTGTGCTTCATTTCAGTTTTATTGTTGTGATCATTGTTAACGTGAGATTAAGTAACTAACATTACAGCCACTACAACATTGGTTAGAGATGTGATCCTTCACACAGACACAGTCTTTGCATGCAAACTAACTCCTTTTATCTTGGCATTGTTACACAAATCACGCAAATACAAAGAAACTTCAATGCGGCCTTAAAACAACCACACATATGCAGCAATCAACTTTAAATTGCTTCTCCACCTTTGTTCTTTGTTTGACCACATGTGCTCACTTCTGAGCAGTTTTAATCACCTGCTGCAGAGTCCGGTCCTGGGATCTCTTTGTCTTCTCTTTGTTTTAGTTAGTGCAGTTTAGTTAGGTTCATCTTGTGTGTTTTGCTTTGTTTTAGGGCTGGGCACGTTAACGTGTTATCGCATTAACGCATTAATTAATTAAATGCTGACTATTATTTTATCTCACGTTAACTCAGAATTTGAAAGTCCGTTTCTCACTGGCTCTGAATACACATCTAGTCACAGGAGGGGTAGATGTTGATCAGCGTGCAAATCAGCCACCCAAACAAGCAGTGGAGGGAGGCTTCGGCAGACTACGCTGGATGCAGCGTGTGGGAGACGTAGATAAACAAAAGCAAGACATGCGAAAAATTAAATGCCATAGTGAAGTGGATAGCTAGACACTGCATGCTGATTAGTATTGGGGAAGATGTCGGCCTTAGGAATCTTCTTAAAATCACAACATAGTCGCTTGGCCCCGCGGGGGTTCTCTCAGGGGATCAGAAAGGGAGACGAGCGCTCCGAGTAAACGGCGGGCACTCTATGGATAGTAACCAAGGCAACAGCTTCTGTGCGCTACACAGCCGTAGCCTATTTAACTTAAGTTGAAATTATAGGCTTCATAACTTTACCTGATAGGCCTTCATCTAGTTTTGCGTGGATGCTCTGCAATGCAAATTCCCTCCTGTTGATGTCCTGATAACTATTTAGATTCTGGAAACTCACAAACAGCAAGGATCAGTCTTTCTTCCAGTGATTTGTGCTCCGCGTCGCGAACAAGAAGTTCAAGACAATTCAACTTGTGTGGCGACCACTTCACCTCACTCTGACAGGGACACTTGCTACTGAACATAGACTGTTTCTGCTGCTTTTGATAAAAGAAAAATGTTTCCGCTGATACCTGTTCAAAAAAGAAAAAAACAAGAAAACAGATTTATATGTGTTAAACTGTTGCTCAGAAGGAGCCTGTTATGATGTCGTGATCGTGGCTCTGGACACTAACTTGTTTTAACAAGCTAGATAAAAGGTAATGTCCTGGCAGTGGCAAATAGCTTCGGTTTAATATATGATTTGATTACATTAATGTTTAAGGTGAGATTTATAGGAAATATTTTATTGCTACTGTGTAAAGGGAATACTGCTGGTAAAAAGCACCTTTTGTTTAAAGTGTTTGCAAACACGTTATTACACTTTTGTATATATATAGCAGCACTTTTTAATTAAAAGTGTGCAATACACTACTTTAGAATTCATTATTCAATTTTGTGCATAACAATGCGATTAATCTCGGTTAAAAATTTTAATCATTGCCCAGCACTACTTTGTTTACTTTGAAATGAAATGCTTGTTTATATACATTCTGGTTTCTTTTTTTTAAACAATATATTTCTTAGCATTTTCCAAGATGAAACACATATGTACACAATGTATCCTTCCAACTTACTAAGGTGTACATCCTCCTGTATCTACACTGCAGTGCAGGTATTGAAAACAAAAGTTCTATTCAAGACAAATCTGGGACAACAGACTTATGCTAAAAGTATCTTATCAAAAAAGTCTTGCTACTCTCTGTTATTTTTTCCAGAGGGAAGGTTATTAACATTTGCCGAACCCAAAATGCAATACATGGTATGATGGTCTTTTACCAGAATAATGCTATTGATTTTTAAGCGTGAAAGAGACACATATCTATCAATATCCGTTCACTTTTGATGAACTTGTGATTTTTGGGTTAAAGTCCTAACATGCTGGTTTCTTTTAATATTGCATAAGAATGAATTTGTCAACCTCTGCCGCATAGAACTCCAAATCCTTCAACCCACTATCTGTTAATGGTAATTATAGTTATTAATTTAATTATTAACCAATATTCCATATTAATAGTTATATATTTTATGAAACTGAATAAGGTAATTGGCTTTCACTTTCTCTTGTTTCAAGAGTAGTGCCATCGAAGTGAATATAACTTTAAGTTATATTCCATAAATAATTATTTAATAATAGTAATAATATTTATTATTACATTATTTAATATAAATTTAGATGCCATCTAAACCATATTCCCCAACACTCCACAGACCATCACTGACCCACCGCCAAACCGGTCATGCTGGATGTGGCGGGCAGCATAACGTTCACCACAGCGTCTCCATACTCTTTCATGTCTGTCACATGTGCTCAGTGTGAACCTGTTCTGATCTGTGAATAGAATGGGGCGCCACTGGAGGACCCGCTAATTCTGGTGTTTTCTGGCGAATGCCAATCGAGTTGCACGGTGCTGGGCTATGAGCAAGGACGTCGAGCCCTCATGAATCAATGCCTACTTGCTGAGTTCCCTGACGTCACCACGCCCACGTTTTCATCGGAGGTGGCAAGGCATGATGTGGAGCATTACATCACCACGGTTTGCCCCCAGTATACTACGAGCTTGGCGTCTCGACTCTGCCAAGCTCACGATCACCAGGGAGGAGCTCCAACAGCCCGTGGGCATTCCTACAGATGCCTTTTGGCCTAAAGGGTGCAGCACAGACATTTCAGCGCCTCATGGACTCTGTGCTGAGGGACATGCCGCTCCTGTTTGTGTACTTGGACGACATTCTAGTGGCCAGCACATCCACAGATGACCTCCTGACGCATCTCCGGCAGTTGTTTGGCCGGCTCAGTGAGCATGGTCTCATCATCAGTGTGAGTTTGGCCAGTGGTCCATCACTTTCCTTGGCCACCACAGCACCCCACACTGTGAAGTCCCTGCAGGAGTTCCTGGGCATGGTCAACTTCTACAACTGTTTTCTACCCTATGCAGCCTGGCTCATGCCACCATTGTACGACGCCTTGCGGTGTGGGAGGCCGGCGGACGTGTTGGATGGGTCCCCAGAGATGACTGGTACTTTTGATGCTGCCAAAACTGCGCTGGCCAACGCTGCTCTGTTGGCGCACCCGTCTCCGACTGCCCCAATTGCTCTTACTACGGACGCCTCTGGTTATGCTATGGGGGCTGTGTGTGAACAGCAGGTGGGCGGAGCTTGGCAGCCGCTGACCTTTTTCAGCAGAAAGCTCCGGGACAATGAGAGGAAATGCAGCGCATTCAACAGGGAGCTCCTGGGTCTTTTCATCACCACCCGCCATTTCCGTTTCCTGTTGGAGGGCCAGCGGTTCATGGCTTTCGTTGACCACAAGCCACTGACGTTTGCCATGGCCAAGTCTTCGGAGCCATGGTCTGGTCGACAGCAGCGTCAGCTCTCTGACATCTCCGAGTATACCACTGACATTCAGCATGTTGCCGGCAAAGACAAATTCGTCGCTGACTGCCTTTCCCAGGCAGTCACTGGTTCTGTCCACTTGCGCCTCGACTATGCAGCCATGGATGAGGATCAGACCACGGACTCTGAGGTGCAAGCCTACAGGACGGCCCCGCTCATGGAAGATCTGGTGTTTGACATGGCCAACGATACACTCCTCTGCGACGTCTCCACAGCCCGACCGGGCCCCATGGTACCTCCTAGCTGGAGGCATAAGGTTTTTGATGCTATCCACGGCCTTTCCCACCCGGGGTGAAGGCCTCTATCAAGCTGGGGGGCCAAGTTCGTCTGGCCGGGCCTGCGGAGGGATGTCAGGGTCTGGGCTGCTGCCTGTGTGGGGTACCAGCACGTAAAGGTCCATGCAGTGCAAATTGCTTCTTTTCTGAAAAGGTCTTTATGGAAGACAGAACGTAGTCCTCTCAAGACCTTCAGTCACTGAACATTTTACGTTACATCCTGTTGCTTCCTCATGTCTTTGGTGAGAAAATGTTGCCAGGTGTAAAACACTAAGACTTTCAGGACTATAGGCTACCAATTAACTGCATTTCAGTTAACACTGCACTCAATTTCTTTCTCTCATTTTCACTAAAACATATATATGGATGAGAGTTGATGACAGTAACAGTTCAGTTTTCCCCTGGGGGATAAAAGTTAATATTCCTCTTACATTAATAGTACTTACATATTATAGAAATATAATTGTTAATGTCATTAAATGTTAAAAATCAACTTAAGTCATTACTAGTGTTGTGAAATTAATTAATGCATAATAATTGTAATAATCGTGAAACCGTGATTATTTCTCTGACAATCGTACCAACAAAGTCTGTAATCCTAGCCAGAAGTGGTTCCGCTGTCCTCCACATCAGCTGAGGTGGCCGGGTCATTATGGCTTGGGTGGCTCCGAG
>NW_024044503.1:0-5855 GCF_014851395.1 Micropterus salmoides | reverse complement strand
CTCCTATCACTTCCTGCAGGTTTTCTGGCTCTGGAGCTGTGGAGTCTGGATCTGTGGCTGCGGGTCACCTGCTGCCCCCGTGTTCCTGCTCACCCTCTGCTCCAGAGGTGTGCGACCTCTTACATATATAGCAATTGTAAGTTGCTTTGGATAAAAGCGTCAGCTAAATGAATAAATAGCACATAGAGTACGGTCTAGACCTCTTTTATGAAAAGTGTTGTGAGAGATAACTGTTGTTGTGATTTGGTACTAAAAATAAAATTGAATTGAACTTTTAAATCTTTACACTTAAATGACAACTCTTTAACTTTGTTTTTCGGTTCTAAACCAGACAAAAAGCTGTCAGTACCTGCACTCCTCACCTTGTTCTGATGAACTTTTCTTTTTGAGGAATGCTTTGAGTATTACAAAGCAGATATAAAAAGTGCAGTCAGTGTGCTGCAAATTGTTTTATCATTAAAATTGCTGACATGCCAGCACTCTTTAACTCTGCAATGTAGAACTGAACATGTCCAAAGTCTGAATATCTGTAAAAGTCTGTTTAAATTCTGTCGTAATGTGTGTCAGGTTGACTGAGTGAATTCTGAAAAAAACATCGATGCCTCTGACTGTCAACCCAATGATGTAAACGCAACAAAGTAGTTTTGTTGACTGAACCACAAAGTATCACAAAGTTTACCACTGCTTTAATTTTTAAAACCTAACCGGACGTTGCATGTTTATTGTTGCTAACTTGACCCCCGAGCCCTACATGTCAAAAAACATCGCTAAGGGGTATCCAGGGCGTTAAAAAACAATGCCCAATGACCAAGCGCATGTGCAGTGCTCCATGGTTAAAACAATAAATATGCTACGTCCGGTTAGACTTACAAAATAAAACATGTGCTAAACAATGTTAAACACTTGTTGTTTGGTTAGGTTTAGGCACAAACTTCCTGGTTAGCTTTAGGAAAATATCATGGTTTGGGTTAAAATAAGTGGGTTAGTTATGGAAGTTCCATCCATCCCTCAAGAGTTAAGTGATGTAATTTAAGTAAACTATTTGTTTAAATAGTTGACTTATAATTGACCTACGTCACCTGACAAATAATGCTTTAGTGTTGAAAAAAGTGGGGCGGCTGTGGCACAGGAGGTTGTGCGGGTTGCCCAATAACCGGAGGGTTGAAGGTTGGCGGCTCCTTGAAGTACTGAACCCGAATTGCCCTTGGTGGCTGTTGTGCCAGAATGTATGTGAATGTTAGTTTCTGTTTGAGCACTTAGGCTCAGTGTATAAATGTGAGTGAATGGTGAATGCAGATGTAGTGAAAAGGCGCTATACAAATATGGAGCTTTACATTACAAAAATCACGCTAAATAGGTCCCCAGAGTTAAAAAGTTACGCCGGGTTCAACGGGTTGAATTAAATATTCGCAGCCCTGCTGTGGTGATGGGAAGCCCAGGCTGCTTGGATTGCGGCCTTCAGCTCGTCTGTTTTGTTGGTCTGGACAACAGCCCATAGATTCTCTATGAGGTTCAGGTCATGTGAGTTGGCTGACCAACCGAGTACAGTAACACCATGGTCAGCAAACCAGTTCCTAGTGGTTTTGGCCCTGTGGGCAGGTGCCACGTCCTGCTGGAAAATGAAATCAGCGTCTCCGGACTTAAGCAACTTGGATTCTGGTCCTCTACACTCGTCCTACTCTGGAACCTTGATTTCCATATGAAATGTAAATATTAGTGATCTGAAAAAAGGACTTTGGAGCACTGAGCAACGGTCCAGTTCTGTTTCTCCTTAGCCCAATAGGAGCTTCTCACGCTGGAGTGACTTAACACTAGGAATGTAGTTCAATTCCCGGAGCCTTCTGTGCCTGGTGGCTCTTGGTGCACTGACTGCGGCCTCAGTCCACTCCTTGTGAAGCTCCCCCAAGTACTTGAACGGGCTTTGTTTAACAATCCTCTCAAGGCTGCGGTTATCCCTTTTGCTTGTGCACCTTTTCCTGCCACACTTTAACCTTCCAGTCAACTTTCCATGAATATGCTTTGATTACAGCACACTGTAAACAGCCAGCACTTTCAGCAGGGACCTTCTGTGGCTTAACCTCCTTGTGGAGGGGGTCAATGAGTGTCTTCTGGACAACTGTCAAGTCAGAAGTCTTCTCCATGATAGTGGTTGTGTGAACTACCAGACTGACAGATTAAAGGCTCTTCTCAGGTCGACATTTCTGTTTAATACATTCATTATTCTAATATTCTAATTATTTGAGATGTTAATTTTTGATTTCCATGAGCTGGTTTTACTGTAAAGTGTCTTTGAGTGTCCCGAAAGCACCATAGAAATAAAATGTATTGTTATTGTTCCTTATAGTCAGGTTCTCAAAGTCCTAATCAAACAACAAGTGATGCTCAAGAATAAAAATTTTGGCAAACTAAGTTTATTCTCAGTTGAAGTTCATGGAAACCCTGCAGAGGCTGTTACATCACCATACCAAGTCCCTCAGGTCAAAGGTCATTTCAGCCTGTCAACATGTTTGTCCCTGAGGCCTCTTCACATTAGCCACAGTTTCCACTAATTCCCTCTGAAGCAAATTACAGTCAGAGCTGTCAACCAGTGAGACCAATCAGCCTGAGCAGACCTCAGCGCTGGTTCCACTGGTGCACAGAGGGCTGAGGACGATAATGACCTCCCCTCAGACTCTGTGACAACACACATCAGGATGGACAGATACGCAAGTTTGTTCAGTGTTTGTCTAAAGTTTGGATACAGTCTACATTTCCTGCTTGAGTGAATGGCGACTGAATCTTTTCTTTAGTTTTAAGTTCTCTAATAGAACAGATTCTGGAGCGTCACTGTAAATATCTCAGTCCACACCGACTCTCAGACAACAGTCAGTACACAACACTTAGTGTTAAGTATGAAACCCCATAAACAGTCAAACAGATCACACCTCGTTTCCACATATTGTCAGTCTGAGGGCTTTAATCTACAATTGTTACATTCTGTTTTTGTCCGTCATGACTAAACGTCCAAAACTCCACTTGTTTTTAGTTTCTTCAGTATCAAAGTGATCCTGTGGTAGTTGTCTGTAAATCCATGGGTACACTGCAAAATATATACAATAGCACAGTTAACAACAGTAGAATATTTTAGGTTTAGGGCTCAGATTAAATCTGTTCTGTAAGACTTCAAAGCAAACCCCGAAAGAAAAGTTTAGCAGAGGAGCTAGATGAAGAAGAAGAAAAAAAACTTTAAGAATCTTCATGTAAGTGAAAAGAAATTAAAATTACAAGAGACAAGTAACAAGAGGTCCATACAGTTATTCAATCTGGTGTCAGAGCAGGCCAGTAGTTGTATCGTTGTTAATGATGATGTTAAAGTTTGAACAATGAAACTTGAGCAGAATTATCAAGCATCAATTACGATGATCCCCTTTTGGTTTATCGAGCCATCATAACACCGTTCACAGGAAGAACGAACTGCAATGATTCTGTGATTTGGAATATTTTATTGCATCTTACAGATAGAGGAAAGCTAAGATTTTGTAGGAGGAATGGATTACGGTCCAGATGTAGGGATGAAGGATGAAAGGGGTAACGAATGAGGGTCAAAGCATGGGGATGAGGGTCGAGGGTTGTAGTGATGGGGATTAAGGGTGAGGGATGAAGGAATGAGGGTTGAGGGATTGAGGTTTGTTGCTTGTGGTACCTTCGGCCGAATCGTCTGTTGTTTTACTATCTCCAGCTCTTGTGGTTCACTCATGTTCTCTTTCCCTGTGTCCGAGGATTCCTTTGCTTCTTCATGGCTCTCTACCAACCACCACAGCCAACTCTAGCCGGACCACGCCAACTCAAGCCAGCCTGCCACCTGCTCTTAACTTCAACTTTTACCTCGCCTATTATAATAATAATAATGCATTTTATTTAATGGCGCCTTTCATAACACCCGAGGTCACCTCACAAACAATATACACTGAGATCACTGCATAAACAATACACACAACAAACAAGCCACATACAGGTAAAATGCATTAAAAACTCAGTATAACATGTTACAAAAAAGCTTGTATAAAAAGATGTGTCTTAAGACGCGTTTTAAAAGTCAACAAGCAGTCGCTATTGCGAACATCAAGGGGAAGTGAGTTCCATAGGCGGGGGGCAGCATAAGTAAAAGATCTGGCACCCATGGTATTTAGTCGAATCTGACGTACCACAAGAGAAATTGAAGATGAAGATCTGAGAGCACGTGAAGGGGTGTAAACATGGAGAAGTTGTGTAAAGTAATGGGGTGCAAGATTATGAAGTGCCTTATAAGTAAGTAGCAGGATCTTAAATTCAACTCTATACTTTACTAGAAGCCAGTGGAATTGCTGAAGAACTGGAGAAATGTGCTCAGTCTAAGGAGTTCTAGAAAGAACAAGAGCTGCAGAATTCTGAACTAACTGAAGCTTATGTAGCAAAAAGGAACACCTCTGAAAAGAGCATTACAGTAGTCTATACGTGAAGTGACCAGTGCATGAATAAGAACTGCAGTATTAATATTTGAAAGAAAGGGGCTGAGACGGTTAATATTACGCAATTGGAAGTATGCGATGTGCGTGATATTATTAATTTGAGCTTCAAAGGATAGTGTGCTATCCATGATGACACCCAAACTTTTTATCTGTGAAGAACAATAGATTACAGTATTGTCAATGTCCAAAGAAAGACAATTAGATCTAGACAAGACAGATCGAGTGCCAATAAGCAAAGCCTCAGTTTTGTTGCCATTTACCTTCAAGAAGTTAGCAGAAAGCCAATCTTTAATTTCAGCTAAACAGCTGGACAAAGATGGTGGTGGGAAAGAACCAGTGGGTTTGGCAGACAAGTAGAGTTGGGTGTCATCCGCATAACAGTGGAAATGAATCCCATATTTCCTCAAATATAACCAAGAGGGAGCATGTAATAATGAAAGAAGCGGGCCCAAGACAGAACCCTGGGGAAATCCAGTAGTGACTATAGATGTTCTTGATCGAAAACCTTTTAATTGAATACGCTGACTGCGTCCAGATAGATACGACCTAAACCAAGACAGAGCAGTGCCAGTAATACCAATAGAAGCTAATCTGTCAAGAAGTATCTTATGCGAGACCGTATCAAAAGCAGCGCTCAAGTCTAGAAGGACAAGAATGGATAAAAGCCCAGAGTCAGCTGCCAACAGTAGATCATTGGTTATTCTGACAAGAGCAGTCTCAGTGCTATAGTGAGGACGAAAGCCAGATTGAAATTGTTCATACAAATTATTATTAGAAAGATGTTCATGAATTTGAACTGCAATACACTTTTCCACTACCTTAGAGATAGAGGTAAATTTGAAAATGGACGAAAATTATCAAAATTAAATGGATCTCCCCCTGGTTTCTTAAGAATGGGAGTAATAATAGCAGATTTAAGAGATGAAGATACAGAACCAGAAACAAGTGAAGCATGAACAATTTTAGTAATCATTGGCGACATGGCTGGTAAACAGGCTTTCACTAAAGGAGTAGGTAGAGGGTCTAACTGACAAGTCGAAGATTTAGATTTACCTATCAGACCCACTATCTCTGAAGTAGTTGGTAGTGTAAAGTTAGAGAAAACAGAGTGGGGAGGTATGTAAGTGATTGATTGACAGGAGTCATTGTGAAGAGTACCAGTAAGTAGGCCTTATTTCTGATGTACCTTTTCAACCTTAGATGCAAAAAAAGTCAAAAAACTATCACATAAGTCAGTGGAATACATATCAGATGGCAGAGAATCAGGTGGTTGCAGAATATTGTTTACCACCAGAAAAAAAGGGACCTGGAGTTCCAATTACCAATTATGTTGGAGTAGTAATCAGATTTAGCCTTGGACAGTGCATT
>NW_024044502.1:0-28186 GCF_014851395.1 Micropterus salmoides | reverse complement strand
TATTTAACGGAAATCTGGTATGAATCGCTCTCTTGAGGTCATGCCACAGCATCTCAGTCAGGTTAGGGTCAGGACTCTGACTGGGCCTCTCCAGAAGGCACATTTTCTTTTGCTGAAGACATTCTGCTGTTGATTTACTTCTGTCGTTGTCCTGTTGCATCACTCATCTTCTGTTGAGCTTCCATTGGCTGACAGATCCTGCAAAATGTCTTGATAAAGTTTGAAATTAATTTCCCGTCGATGATAGCAATCCTTCCAGGCCCTGTGGCAGAAAAGCAGTCCCAAACCATGATGCCCCCTCCACCATACTTCACAATTGGGATGACGTTTTCATGTTGGTGTGATTTTTTCCTCCACACATAGGGTTGTGTTCCTTCCAAACAACTTAACTTTGGTTTCATCCAGGTGCTCTTTGGCAAACTTTTGCAGACATGCAGCAATGTTTTTTGGACAGCAGAGGCTTGCTCCATGACATCCTCCTATGAACTCCATTCTTGTTTAGTGTTTGACGTATTGTAGAGTCCAGAACTTCAGCTTCTGGTGGGGAAAAACAAAGACTTTTATTCTTCTTCTGTTCTGTACTTCACGGAGACGTGACTGTGTGAACTGATACCAGACTACGCGCTGCAGCTGGCTGGCTTCCAACGTGTACCGACGTGACAGTGATTCAGCAGCACTGTTCTCCTAATCTGGAATATTTTTATCACTAACTGTAAACCGTTTTACTCTCCCTGTGAGTTTGCTTCATTCACTCTGGTCGGTGACAGGGGGTCACACACTGCACAAGCTGACAGTGACTGTGTCACCCAATGCTGGTCTCCAAACCACGTTTTGTCAAGAAAACACATGTGAAATGGGAAATGAGCAATACTACACACGAAACAGCTGTTTGTTATTAGAAAGATAACAGTTATAAAGACAAAGAATCTGGGTGAAAGGATGGATTAGCTCACGCAGGTAGCAGGGATTGTCTGAGCTACAGAGAGCTGCAGGGGAGTTAAAAGGTGCAGCTCCCCGACACCCAGTTAACTCCTGACTGTGAGGTTACAACTCACGGCCAAAAAAGGTGAACAACAAACGCACGCGTGTACATTTTCAAAGGCGACATAACTTTCGTTTTAATGTGGAAGGGCTGTAACATTACAGAGTTGTTGTTTTCTTTATTTGGAAATAATCCCATACTTTGGACACTTTCTTCTTCATCCCTCGCCGTTTTCTCTCTCTTCCTCCACTTTGCAAACAGCGCCATTGTAATCATGTCGTGTTCACAGCGTAAGCGCCATGTGCGACAGTAATAAATGTCCCTGCGAAACACTGTGCTGTAAAGTTATATGGATTAAAACGAAGCAAAGAATTTGCGTCGATGCGTTTTATTAATCGATTTAGTCGATGAATCACTACAGCCCTTCACCAAAGCAAATTCCTAGTATGTGTAAAACACTACTTGGCAATTCATCTCCTTCTGATTCTGCTAAATTTAAAGTGGTGTGTATTTTTTTATAGGGCAGGGCAGCTCTAAGCAACACCTCCAAATCATCTCTCATTGATTGGAGCCCAGGCAGGCTGACTCCTGACTCCAAGTAGCTTTTGGAGAAGTCATTAGCTTAGGGGTTCACATCCTGTTTCCACCCTGCACTGTGAATGTTTACATGGTGTGTTCAATAAAACATATAGCTGTTTGTGTGGTATTAGTTTAAGCAGACTGTGTTTGTCTATTATTGTGACTGAGATGAAGATCAGATAGTATGTAATTCCAAAGGGTTCACACACTTTGTCCTGCAACTGTATACCCTGCTACAGTTTGAACTATCAAACAATTAATGCAGAACTTGAGTCCTGACATCCCATGAGCAGCTCTTTGGTGTTAGCAGACATAGTCGGCCTTATGTGTGTAAGCTGATCTCCCCAAATCTGCAGGGATTTCTGTTGGCTGTTAACTTTTTTTAGGACTTTCTTTTATAAAGAACATGAAGCTCAGAAGACTGGTACTGCTACCTCATGATCCACCAGATCTGTAACTGGATTCCTTTGCATTTACACCTGACATTTATAAAACTAGATTTATGCTTGACACAAGGGTCTAATGAGAATCTGCCATATACACCTACAGTTAGGTTTTTATTTATAGTTCAGGATCTGATTTTTCCCATTGGTATCACCACTACAGTGTATTATATGAGGAATGGTTGTCTTGTGCTTTATGTTGTATCCCCCACAGAAAAGTATGTTTGTGACAAATAAGGTTTGTCTTGTTTGATTGCTTAATATGGACTGGACTGCATTTTATGGACTGCACATTATATAACGCGTTTCCACCTTAACAGCTATACAATTTTGCTTCTCATTCACACAAACTCCCATGAATTAACCTGATCATCATTAGCAAGTTGGAGTTCAGTGTCTTACTCAAGGAGAGATGTGGACAGGAGGAGCTGACTGCTTTTAATGGCCAACCACTCTACTTCCTGTGAGTATTCGCTGTGGTTGCTGTATTTACCCAGATAGTTGTTTTTTCCCCACAGTTATTGTTGTCTTCACGTGCTATCACGTGAAGTGCATGTCAGCTATGATGTAACTACTAGCCTATTTGTGTAGACGCTGCTGTGGACGTCCCCTCACTTCACAAAGTTAAAAGGAGCAGAAGTAGAGTTTGAGCTCAGTCAGAGGGACTCACAGCCTGGCTGAAGCAGGTGGATGTAGGAGTCACACAATGTCATTTACTGTGTTGTGTAATGCATTACCTTACTATTATGCGCAACACTACGGAAATGGTAAATTTGGGGAATGTTTCAAAGTTGTTTTGTTGATTATGAATTTCTTTCCTGTTTGTCGGTGTGTTCAATGCTTTAGCTGCGCGCAGTGCTAAGCTAGGAAAGGGCTTAAAAGTTAAACTAAACTTTCCAAATTCTGTAGTAAATTTTAACACAGTTAGTGCAAATGTTATGATTGATTCACGAACCTGAAGAATCATGATAAACTCTACACAGGTTTCATATTTTGCACTTGCTGCCTACTTTGACACTGGACTTTTTAAATACTTATATTTCATGGTTATTGTCTCTTTATATATGTTAATTCTTTGTGCCAATCTTTTGCTCATTGTGGTTATCTGTATGAACAGAAGCTTACATGAACCTATGTACCTTTTTCTGTGCAGCCTGTTTGTAAATGAGCTGTATGGTAGTACAGGGTTGTTTCCATTCCTTCTGCTTCAGATTCTCTCTGACATTCACACTGTTTCTGCTCCCTTTTGTTTCCTGCAGATTTTCTGTTTATATTCTTATGGAAGTGTAGAATTTACCAACTTAGCTGTCATTTCTTATGACAGATACCTTGCTATCTGCTGTCCTCTACAGTATCATGCAAATATGACATCTCACAAGGTTGCCATGCTTATTGTTGTTATATGGTTACCTCCTTTTTGTGCTGTTTTTATCACAACATGCTTGAGTGCCTCTTTACAGCTGTGTGGGAACATCATTAATAGAGTATACTGTGACAACTACACCGTCATAAAACTGGCTTGCTATGACACCAGTGTGAATAATGTCTATGAACTCATTGCTGCTTCTCTCACAGTCTTTGCTCCCCTGTCTGTAATCCTTTACACGTACATGAGGATTCTTAAAGTTTGTTTTTCTGGTTCTAAACAGACCAGACAAAAAGCTGTCAGTACCTGCACTCCTCACCTTGCTTCTCTGCTCAACTTTTCTGTCGGGGTTTCCTTTGAAATATTACAGAGCAGGTTTAACATGGACAGTGTACCTCACATGATGCGAATAATTTTACCATTGTATTATCTTACATGCCAACCGCTCTTCAACCCTTTAATGTACGGCCTCAACATGTCCAAAATACGCATCAAATGTAAAAGTCTGCTTTTGAGTTCTGTTGAAAAGTGTAGATCATTTCATAGATTTGTTCACACTGAATAACAAGAGAAAACAATAAATGTATGCCTTTGGCTCCCTTGTGTCAACAGTAATCATTTCTTCAGTTTTCTCAAAAGGTAGGAACTATAAAATCCTTATTTTGCTAAATAAAAGGTTAGTTTGGTGTGTCTGAGAACAAATAATTGATGATTTTATTCGCAGTTAATGAAAGGGGATCTACTTTTTATTCTTGTTTCATTTTCACATTGTTGTAGAGAAATAGGGAGAAATATTCACAAAAGAGAAAGATGTTTCCTCAGTGAGAACTTGACTCTAATTGAGGAAAGTGGGCGAAAACAAAAAGTAATCAGTCTCAGGATCTTAGATCAAAACCATGTAGATCACAGATCAACAGTTCAAACATCCAGAATAAAACAAAGAAGTAAAAATGTATAAATCCCTTGACCGATTTAGACTACATCACCCAATATTAAGGTCCTAGTCCATCCTTATGAACTTCTACTAATGAATGTATTTTTTTAAATCTTATTTAACCTCATTACAAATTTTAAATTACAAATAGGTTTTAAATGTAATTCAAGTATTAAACTTCAGGGATATCAATCTGTCCAGTTAGGAAGCAAATGCGATTATGGGGGTAATCTCTCATGTGGGGGCAATTATTGCAAAGATGGTGAAGGTGACCAGTTCAGTGGTTTCAGCCAGCTATAAGAAAAGGATTGTTCCTTAGGCTACATACTGTACAGTATTTGTGGACAGCTAGGCTCCATCCTGGAGTTCACTGTAAACGTCTGAAGTGAACAAACATTCATCAGTGATCATCAACAGATGGGTTGCCGTTTATCAGTTCACCCTCAGAGACACCACCTGTAAAGGCAACTACTTTAGCATTAATGAAAATTAAACTGACTCAAAATCATCTGATTGAGCTGTCACATACATTTTTTTTAGGTCCAGCAAATCCAGAATAAATAGCAGTGGCACTGGGGCTGATCATGTGCAATTAATAAAACTACATTTCAACAAATACAACAGTTTGATTATGTTCTCTTCTTTTGGTTTGCAATATGTACTACACCTAAATTGCTGGGTACCTGCAAGTTCTATTATTTCTCTCTATTCTGTTTATTATTCTTATGTAACTTGCATTGTCTACTCCATATTTATATATTTCTATAATTATTCATGTTGACTGTATGTTTGTCTACGTGTAGCACCTTAACACCACAGCAAATTCCTCGTATGTGTAAAACACTTCTTGGCAATAAAGCTCCTTCTGATTCTTTTTCACACAGGAAGTGACGCTCGGCCTGCGTAGTGGCCTGGCCCCGCGGGGTCGCACTGCGCTTCTCATGCGAACAGACAGGGAGACGAGCGCTCCACGAGTAAAAGGAAGGCGCTCTTTAGATAGTAACTGTTCAGAATATTTCTTAAGGGGCTTTGTTGATGTAACAGGGAAAGATAAGACAGCTCTGGCTTAGAGTAATTTAGCTGACCCCATAAGGGTTTTCTGACATTCTCGCTTTAGGTATTTCTCACATACTTGTCCTCGTCAGGGAGACAACAATAGACTGATTAGTTAGAGACAGTAGCTCAGGCGTCAGGCTAGCAGATATCAGTGTTTTCTGGGAATCTTACAAGGTTGAGTCCTACAAGAATGTTTACAAGAACTCACTCGATAGTGAGAGATTCCAGTATGACGAAGTATTGGAGTCTAAACATCAGATAGATTGGTTGTAGGTGAAAGATGACCTAATAGAGAAACCTACAGGCACTAGTGGGAGGAGAGAAACATAAAAGGGACCACAAGATATTATACTTCAAATTTGGTGTTGGCATTTGACGTGTTCACATGTTATTTTTGCAGATGCTGTATATACAACTTTTTTTGCTGTCATTGCTCCTTATGCTCCATGTACAATGTTTAACAGAATTATTAATGTTTGCAAGAAACTGCTAGAAACCTTGTTTCTGATTTGTTTCACAATGGAAGCTTTAATTTGTGTATTTCCTTTACCCCACGTATATTCCATAGCCAAATGTGTCAATACAAAAAGATGCAAGTTAAATGTAAAAGATGTACATATGCATTCTACTCAGGACAAGCTATTTACAAAAGTTTTACAGAACACTTCACAGCATCAATTCATTCATTAATAGCTTTAAAGAACACAGGATAGATATACAGAGATAATCCAACACAGCTACTTGCAGTAATGAATGTTCATCCAAGAAATGTGAGGCTTTAGTACTGATGTACTTGGATCCTCTGGGGCGATGCCAGCAGCACCGAGATGCTTTCTTGCTCGCAGGTAAACTGACTCACAAGCTTATGAGCTTCTTCCTAGAGGTGTGAAATATGCTGAGACACTTGATGGTCATGACACATTTTTGGTTATAATATTTCAAACAGGTGAAACTGTCCTCCTCCCTTTACCCCAGTCATTCCAGCAGAATCTAGATGGCACTGCTCCTTGTTTAATCCGGATTCTTCCACTGGCTGATGTATTTAGATCCTCTGGGGCAAAGTGCTGACTACATACGTGGGTGCTCCCACAAAGGATTTTGAAACTCGGCCCCTCATCTTTCCTGATCGCTCTCACCCAACGTGCATGTATTTCTGTGTCCACAGGAAAATCGTGGAAACTCAAATACAGGAATACTGCAATAACATCGTCTTGATGACTGTGCCATGCTTGTTGGGTGGGCTGCTGCTGAGAAAGATGGACACAAGAAGAAGTAAAGAGCGAAATGAAGAATCAGCAAATGGAAATGGTTTAGCATTTAGCTTTTAAGTCAATATCTAATAAGCTGCGTTGGAAGATGTCAGTGAATATACATTTATATAGAAAGCAAACTTGTTAATGTTACAGCACAGACATTAGTGTATATTTTAGCTACCTGTTGCTAAAGTTGCTGCTAGCTAGTCTACTTTCCAATTTGAGGCCGTTTCCTTTATATCCAGTCTGGCAGTTACAGAATGGTAAATTGAAAATGATTGATAACTTACCACGGTAAACTGATTTCAACACGTAAATACTGTTATTCTTAACCTTAACTTTGGCAATTTCGTGAAGTTGATGAGCATCCATGCATTTTCCAGAGAAGTCACACCGGAAGTAAAAAATACCCCGCTTTGAGTCAGACCGGAAGTTGTCTGACGTAATTGTGAAAAAGAGCCTATAGGAACAACCCCAGGTTTCTTTTCAGCACTGTAGCCAGGCTGACAGAGAGTCACAGCTCTATTGAGCCAAGTATTCCTGTAGCTCTTAGTAGTTACGACTTCATGAGCTGCTTTAATGAAAAAATTTGAATTATTAGAGACAAACATCACATTCCGCCCACAAATACTGACTAATCTTCAAACTTCAACAGCTGTCAAACTTGATATATGTTTAGACTGTTTTGCTTCCCTCAATCTTTAGTAACTTCAATAATTTCTTCATCTAAACCATCAACCTGCCTTAGACCCCATCCAGAGTAGGCTGCTTAGAAGTTTTACCCTTAGTCAGCATTTCTACACTAGATATAATCAATCTATCTCTATCAACAGGCTATGTACCACAGTACTTTAAAGTAGCTGTAATTAAACCTCTTCTGAAAAAGCCCAACCTTGATCCAGTTGTTTTAGCTAACTATAGACCTATATCTAACCTTCCATTTCTCTCTAAGGTTCTAGAGAAAGCAGTTGCTAAACAGCTGTGTGACTTTCTATATAGCAATAGTTTATTTGAAGATTTTCAGTCAGGATTTAGAGTTCATCATAGCACAGAGACAGCACTGGTGAAAATTACGACCTCCTTATTGCATCAGACAAAGGACTTGTCTCTGTACTGGTTTTATTAGATCTTAGTGCTGCATTTGATACCATTGACCATCAGATCCTATTGCAGAGACTGGAACATTTCATTGGCATTAAAGGAACCGCTCTAAGCTGGTTTAAGTCCTATTTATCAGATCGATTTCAGTTTGTACATGTTAACGATGAGTCCTCCATGCATGCCAAAGTTAGTCATGGAGTTCCTCAAGGATCTGTCCTCGGACCAATCCTCTTCACTTTATATATGCTTCCTTTAGGCAATATTATCAGGAAATATTCCATAAGCTTTCATTGTTATGCAGATGATACTCTGTTATATCTATCGATCAAACCAGATGAAACTCATCAGTTAGCTAAACTTCAAATGTGCCTTCAGGATGTTAAAACCTGGATGACCTCTAATTTTCTAATGTTAAACTCAGATAAGACTGAAGTTATTGTTCTGGGGCCCAAGCACCTCTGTGACGCATTATCTAAAGAAATAGTTTCCCTTGATGGCATCGCCCTGGCCTCCAGCACCACTGTGAGGAATCTTGGAGTTATCTTTGATCAGGACAAGTCTCACATTAAGCAAATTAAATTTCATGGACTGCCTTTTTTCACCTATGTAATATTGCGAAAATCAGGAACATCCTGTCTAAAAATGATAGAGAAAAACTAGTCCATGCATTTGTTACTTCTAGGCTGGATTACTGCAATTCCTTATTATCAGGCTGCTCGAAAAAGTCCATTAAGACTCTTCAGCTGATCCAGAATGCTGCAGCACGTGTTCTGACAGGAACCAGGAAAAGAGATCACATTTCTCCTGTCTTAGCTTCTTTGCATTGGCTTCCAGTAAAATCCAGAATAGAATTTAAAATCATTCTTCTTACCTACAAAGCTCTTAATGGTCAGGCACCATCTTATCTTAAAGAGCTCATAGTACCTTACTACCCCACCAGAGTACTGCGCTCCCAGAATGCAGGGTTACTTGTGGTTCCTAGAGTCTCCAAAAGTAGACTAGGAGCCAGAGCGTTCAGCTATCAAGCTCCTCTCCTGTGGAACCAGGTTCCAGTTTGGGTTCAGGAGGCAGACACCATCTCCACATTTAAGAGTAGGCTTAAGACTTTCCTCTTTGATAAAGCTTATAGTTAGGGCTGGCTCAGGTGAGTCCTGAACCATCCCTTAGTTATGCTGCTATAGGCCTAGACTGCCGGGGGATTTCCCATGATGCACTGAGCTCCTCTCTCCTCTACTTTCTCTCCCTCTGTATGCAACCTCATCCCATTATTGCATGTTACTAACACAACTTCTCCCCTTTCCGGTAGTCTTGTGCTTTCTCGTCTCTCTCCTCTCTCCTCCTATCACTTCCTGCAGGTGTTTCTGGCTCTGGAGCTGTGGAGTCTGGATCTGTGGTTGCGGGTCACCTGCTGCCCCCGTGTTCCTGCTCGACACCCTCTGCTGCAATTATTGTTACTAGTCCTATTATTATTATTTTTACTATTATTATTATTATTATTATCGTTAACATTTTGATTATTGTCATTAACACTACTGTAAATATCCGTACCATTATTCATTCAGTCTATAGCAACATTACCTTTACTGTCTGTACCTCTGTGTATATTTTGCAGGCTACACCTGCTCTTTTATGAAAAGCGCTCTTAGCACTATATAAATAAAATTGAATTGAAATACATATCTAACAATTCAATTTTGACAATTTTTACCTTTGCATAATCGGTTACTACAGTAGAGTGATAGCACCTCTGACCCCGGAGGCGTGGTCAGCCTGTGAAGAAAAGGGGATGTTTCCAAAGCAAAATTATAATGTTGATGTCATGTGGGTATAATATATTAAATTAACGTTGTGGGGGGTCGCAATTTGGTTGGGTCTAGGCCCCAAAACTACTTGGTGAGGTTCAAGAAAAGGTCCTGGTTGAGGTTAGAATATGTGCTTGTAGTTTAAGTTAAGTAAGTAAAACAGCATATGTGTTACATATGTTACACAACTTAACTTAAAGGTACAGTGTGTAATATTTCTGAGGATTTATTGACAGAAGTGCAATACAGGGCGGGCAGGGTGAAAAAAAGGGCACTTTTCCCCATTCTTTTTAAAAAACACAACGTTAAATATTTTAACACAAGTCTAACTTGCTGACCAATGTATTTTAATTCCCTCACACTTAAGCAATTGTTTCATCCTCAGGCAATTTCTACAAAATAATCAGTTCACAGAGAGACCAGGGTTTCTTTAGTATTCACTAGATTTATCACAAGAGCAGCAACAGCAACGGAAACTATGCCACACAATGGGCATGTTTTCTATCTTACTAGAATATATTTATAATAAATGACTGCACCAAAGAGAGGGACATAATTTCACAAATAATTTGTTCATTTTGCACAAGGCAATAAACTGTTTTAATTCTTTTGGTGTTACTGCAATACATAATAATATCAACAAACCCCTTCATACTAAAATGTGGCGTTGGCCGTGATATACTGCCTACTACTGTTAAACGTTAGCTAACTTATTACATTAGCTTATAACTCATCAGTCACGCATGTTAGCTGGACACAAGTTTAAAATACAGGGGTGGTGATGGTGCAATGGATAACGTTTAATACCATAATTCCACAACAGCTGGTGGAAAGGCTGGGTTAGCTTGGGTGGATGCTGGCACCTGCAACTGGGTCCTCAGCTTCTTGTCGCAGAGGCAGCACTAAATCAGAGTGGGCAGACATCAGCAGCAGCATTCTCATTGAGCACAGGTTCACCTCAGGGCTGTGTCTTCAGCCCCCACATAATTAAGTTTGTGAACAACACAGAAGTTGCGGGTGTCATCACTGAGAACGACGAGTCTGCCTGCAGGATGGAGGTTGTGCAATTGTCTGGGTGGTGCAGGTCCCACAACCTCTCCCTAAATGTCAACAAAACACAGGAGATGGTGATAGACTTCAGAAGGGACACCAGGCATCACCATCACACATCGCTGGCCATCGATGGCTCTACTGTGGAGAAAGTTCCTGGGCGTGCACCTAGCAGACGTTCTGACCTTCGTGAAGAAAGCCCAATAGTGACTCCACCCACTCCGCAGACTCAGGAGGGAGGGCCTCCCTGCTACACACCTCGCCACCTTCTACAGGGGAACTATTGAATCCATCGTCACCTACAGCCTCACTTCCTGGTTTGGCAACAGTGGGTCGTCTGACCGTCACCAGCTTGACCGGATTGTGAGTACTGCCAGCAGGATCACTTGTTCCCCTCTGCCATTCTTGGAGGAGAGTTACCATCAGTGCTGTATCAACAGGGGCACTACGATGATCAGAGATCCTCATCACTCATCTCACGGTCTGTCCTCCACCAGGACCAGTAGGATGCTGAACAGCTTCTTTCCACAAGCTGTCAGAATCATTAATGGACTGTGTCCCCTCCCACTAACATGCCCAAAACAAACTGGCACACCCTTCAACACCCATATCAGCACTGGCACCTGAAAACACTCATGGCATTCTCTCTCTTTCAGTTATTTTTGGAAGAGGGCCAAATCAGCTATGACGTAACTACAGAGTCTAAACATGTAGCCGTCACAGGAACAGTACTGTAGAAATAAAAATCCAACTTTACAACCAGTAGGTCTTTTGATGTCAGTCTGCTGCTGTGGGCGTCCCCTCACTTCACAAAGTTAAAAGGAGTAGAAGTAGAGTTTGAGCTCAGTCAGAGGGACTCAGTCTGGCTGAAGCAGGTGAATGTTAGCAGTCACACACCGTCTTTAACTGTGTTGTGTAATGTATTACCTTACCATTATGCGGTACTAACTAGGAATTTGGGAAATGTTTCAAGGTTGTTCTGTTGATTATGAATTTCTTTCCTGTTTGATTGAATGCTGGGTGTGTTCTGTGCTTTAGCTGTACACAGTGAAAAACTAAAATAAGCATAGTTTAAAGTTTAACTAAACTTTCCGTAATCTATAACAAATTGTAACACAGTTAGTTCAAGTGTCATGATTGTTTTATGAACCACAAGCATCATGATAAACTCCACACAGGTTTCATATTTTGCACTTGATGCCTACTTTGACACCGGGCTTTTCAAATACTTATATTTCATTTTCATTTTGTCTTTATATATGTTAATTTTTTGTGTGAATCTTCTGCTCATTGTGGTTATCTGTATGAACAGAAGCTTACATGAACCTATGTACCTTTTTTCTGTGCAGCCTGTTTGTAAATGAGCTGTATGGTAGTACAGGGTTGTTTCCATTCCTTCTGCTTCAGATTCTCTCTGACATTCACACTGTTTCTGCTCCCTTTTGTTTCCTGCAGATTTTCTGTGTGTACTCTTATGGAAGTGTACAATTTACCAACTTAGCTGTCATTTCTTATGACAGATACCTTGCTATCTGCTATCCTCTACAGTATGATGCACATATGACATCTAATAAGGTTGTCATGCTTATTGTTGTTATATGGTTACCTCATTTATTTGGTGTTTTTGTCACAATATGCCTGAGTGCTTCTTTACAGCTGTGTGGGAACATCATTAATCAAGTCTACTGTGACAACTACTCTATCATAAAACTGGCTTGCTATGACACCAGTGTGAATAATGTCTATGAACTCATTGCTTTTTCTCTCACAGTCTTTGCTCCGATGTCTGTAATCTTTTACACGTACATGAGGATTCTTAAAGTTTGTTTTTCTGGTTCTAAACAGACCAGACAAAAAGCTGTCAGTACCTGCACTCCTCACCTTGCTTCTCTGCTAAATTATTCTTTTGGGGTTTCCTTTGAAATATTACAGAGCAGGTTTAACATGAACAGTGTACCGAATATGATGCGAATATTTTTATCATTGTATTTTCTTACATGCCAACCGCTCTTTAACCCTTTAATGTACGGCTTTAACATGTCCAAAATACGCATCATATGTAAAAGTCTGCTTTTAAGTTCTGTTAGATAGATTTGTTCATGTTGAGTAACAAGACAAAACAATAAATGTATGCATTTTGCTTTCTAGTGTCAACAGTAAGAATTTCTTCAGCCAATGTATTGAATCAAGTAGGAATGTTATCATGCAGGTTTAACAACATAAAAATGATAGGGTTGATGTTGGTCTGTCTGATCACAAAAAACTGATGCATAATTTTATTCACAGTCAGTGAAAGGTGACTTTTCATTTCATTTTTACCTTGTGGTATTTTAAGCTTCTGTCCTGAAATGGAAGAAATAAACACAAGAGTGAAGGAGAATTTTCCTCAGCAAGAAATGAGGAAAATAGTGTCACTTTCCCAGGTATGTGGGCCCAGAGAGGAGACAGAAGCCTAACTCTAGTAGAATATTATTAACTACTAGGACTTTGATGAGTGAGACTTTACACAACAGTTCCAAATTAAATGCACCGCAATTATAAAGTCAGGTTTAAAAACTAATAAAAATTAACACCAACCCCTGCAATAGTACAAAAAAATAGGATAATTAATTGTGGACTTTGATTTGTTCTATTTAATGACTTAATATCAGATTATCAAATTGATTTATTTTGTCTTATTGTAACCTAACTGGTTTATGAAGAATGAAGAACTAGCCTAAATGAATCCACTCCCCCCAGTCTTATTAATACTCACATTCCACTATAGCCACCGGCTGAGGAGGTGGAGTTACCGCTATCTTTGATTCACACATATTAATAAATTCGAACTAAATTATAATCCATTCCAAAGCCTTATTCTTTGTCTTTCAACACTAGTCTTAGTACTGTGTTTTTCTCATTATTTGATTCATTTGGCTTGCAGTGCAGGCACTGACAGCTTTTTGTCTGGTCTGTTTAGAAAAACAGAAACAAACATTAAGAATCTTCATGTAAGTGTAAAAGATTAAAATTACAGGACCAAACAGAAGAGAAATGTGTCATTAAGTCCATAAATAATATTGTAAAAACGAAAATTAAGGCAAATATGTGGGAGGGAAACACAGAGCAAATTACTCTGGGAGATGATAAGATGGCCAGATTGAGAAAGCATGACTTAGCTTCATTCAGCAGAAGGAGGGTAAACATTGGAACCCTAACATTCTTACCCTATAAATCTCATATAACATAGTAATTATATCTATAGTTAAAAATTGAGGTCATGATTGAGTTGGTGTTCAACATATTTTGCAAATAGTTTACAAGAAATCCGTATATTTTCTTTATTAGACAAACATATTTGCATGCTATAAGTATAGTCAGCATATTTATGTAATTATGTTCGTATATTCATATCAGGGGCGGATTGGCAATCTGGCCCACTGGGAAAATGCCTGGTGGGCCGACAAATCTTTGGGGCCAGTGTAACAAAAATTACTTATTTTTATTTCAGCGGCCCATTGGGCAATGTTCTATACTGACACTGGGCTGGCCCAATCACAGCCATACTAGCCCCAACTCCATCCCCCTCTGCCCTCCGTTTCTTGCGTTGCAGGCCAAAAAAAGAGAAGTTTTCAGACCGCTGCCACCAAATGTGCGAAAATAACCGATATGTGTGCTACCGGGGTTGCAGTAGCTTCAACATCAGCCGCAGTACCCGAGGTGGTGCAGACACAGGCACTTGAAGGAGTAAAGGTGAGCTGTGGCCCCTGCCAGGCAGAGTAGGTGGCCTGAGACAGCAGAGCAGAGTGACAGGGCCAAAGTAGTGTATTGCACTTTTACTTCACTCTTCGTCCTGGTCGAGGAACAATAGACCAGCTCTTTACTCGCACCAGGATCCTGGAATGGGCTTGGGAGTAAGCCCATGCAGTCTATATGTGGTTTTGTAGATCTGGAGAAGGCGTATGACCGGGTCCCCCGGGAGATACTGTGGGAGGTGCTGTGGGAGTATGGGGTGAGGAAGGGCCCTTCTCAGGGCTATCCAATCCCTGTACATCAAAAGTGAGAGCTATGTCCGTGTACTCGGCAGTAAGTCGGACTCTTTCCAGGATAGGGTTGGCCTTCGCCAGGGCTGCGCTTTGTCACCAATCCTGTTTGTGATATTCATGGGTGTCGTCGTGGTGGGGAGGGGTTGCAGTTGGGTGGACCTGGGATCTCGTCACTGCTTTTTGCGGATGATGTGTTCCTGATGGCATCATCGGTCCGTGGCCTTCAGCTCTCACTGGATTTTTCGCAGCAGAGTGTGAAGTGGTTGGGATGAGGATTAGCAGCTCTAAATCTGAGGCCATGGTTCTCAGGCAGGAAACTGGTGGAGTGCCAACTCCAGGTAGGGAATGAGTCCTTATCCCAAGTGAAGGAGTTCAAGTCCCTCAGGGTCTTGTTCACGAGTGAGGGGAGACTGGAGCAGGAGATTGGCTGGAGAATCGGAGCAGTATTGCAGGGGCGGTATTGCACTCTCTTTACCACCTCCCGTTATGATGAAAAGAGTGCTGAACTGTAAGGAAAAGCTCTCAAACTACCAGTCAATTTTTGTTCCTACCCTCACCTATGATTATGAAGGCTGGGTCATGACCAAAAGAACGAGATCGCGGGTACAAGCAGCCGAAATGGGTTTCCTCAGGCAGGTGGCTGGTGTCTCCCTTAGAGATAGGGTGAGAAGCTCGGCCATCCGCTAGGAGCTCAGAGTAGAGCCGCAGCTTCTTTGCGTCTGAAAGAGCCAGTTGAGGTGGTTTGGGCATCTGATAAGGATGCCTCCTGGACGCCTCCTTAGGGAGGTGTTCCAGGCACGTCCAGCTGGGAGGAGGCCTCAGGGAAGACCCAGGACTAGGTGGAGTCTACCTTGTGTCCCCTCCTGTATCCTTAGTAAAAACCTAACAGTATGAACTGGCCAGCTATGGATTTAGCAGATATGGAGACAGACGCCACAACAGTCAGCACTCGCCAGCCAAGGAATCCTTCTCGGACAACACGACAAATCCATCCAGATTCTCATGAATGAGAGACAAGGTACTAATGATCAGATGGCATGGTTAATGAACCAATTAACTGCACTAATCCGCTTAGTCTCCCCGGCACAGCAACCCCCAGCTAATTTTGCTGTTCAGACCCCCCCCTCCTGCCTACTCTGTCCTGCACCTGTTGGATGTGCGGCGACGTGGCAGGGGGCTACAGGACTTAGTGGACTGGGTTATGGCCCTGAGTGGAGGCAGTGGGTCCCCCATTCTTTTTATTTAGTATGTGAAAAATTTAGGTTTTTTTTTTTTGCGAGGGTAGGGTACAATCATCTTGCTGGCTCAACGTTGCGATAGATGATGGCATCATCTATCGGTCCAACACTAGTATGTACTTATGTATATCCATCCGAAGACTAACGCAGACAAAAAAAAACTATTGCAAAAAGGGCTATTGCAAAAATCAGTGCATAGGCCACAAAGTACTTTTGAGGGTATATGGTTCCTCATCTTTGGAAGGATTCTGTGATTGTACCTGTGCCCATGGCACTTCTCCTTAAGAAAAGAAATTCAATAAGATCATTAAAGAGGACATCTTTGACATAACCGACACAAAATCAGACTCCAATTTGCATATAGTGCAGGCAGGGGAGTTTATGACGCCACAGGCACTCTACTCCATATGGTCCTGGATAAGAGTGCTCCAATCAATTGGTCACTGATCGTAATCGTCCGATAATGGCTTTAACTAGTTTGATTGGGGGTCTCAAAAAAGGCTGATTAGAAAAGCCGATCAAATTATGGAAAACTCACCACAAATTTAAACGGCAGCTAAAATGGTTTCTTTAGGCAGTCTGAGCAGTTTTCCTTTTCAGACTGGAAGTAATTGATGCGCCCAGTTAATCATTTACAATGAGAATTGAGCAGCAATCAGACAAAGGAGCGGTCATGTGAAACTGTCGCGGTCGTGCTCATCTCACCACACGCCCTTCTACCAGAGTTTAATTGTCTTGACCCACTGGCATCAGGAAGAGAGAGGTCCTTAACTGACTTTCTGATGCAAAGAGAGGAGTAACTCAATCAGCTGACAGCCTCTCTCTCTACGTTTACGTTTTAAAACGGAGACCTTTTGCTATGTTTCCGCCTCCGTCCAGATTAAAATGGCGATCCGAGGGCAAAAAAGGAGGACTTCATAAAACGATTATAGAGACATTCACATTTCTTCCTGCTTCCTGATTGGCTCTTATGAGTCACACAAAGCAAAAGGATGATGCTACTACGACAGTTTTAGTTTCGGAATTTTTATTAAAATATTTTGTACTGTGTAAATAACACTTGTAGGCTACTGTGCATGTCGCCGTATTTACTTTGCGACGACTCCCAGTCTATTTTCCGCCACCACAGTCTCTTTGTACTCCCATGTTACTTTCAGTAACAGCTCCACTTTGTTGTCAGTCAACATATGGAATTAACAATGTATTTTATTTATTTAAATTTCCCTTATTTTCAAATCTCAGTGATGACAGTTTTGACTCCTATCTGTAGCCCACTCTCCTTTAGGACTAATCAAATAAATATACAGTATACTGTATAATGCTACATGATAAATAAAAGGCTTTAAATAGACCCAGTGTTCGGTATCGGCTGATACTGCTTTCAGCAATTGTATGGTTGCTTTTTACCCTAACCCTAACCCTTTTATCCTAATCCATCCCCATATCTTAGCAAATACACTTACCAGCATTAACAATATTGACCAAGAACTGCTATGTTGGCTGGTTGATTTTTAAACTGAAAGATCCCACAGGGTGGGAGTCATTGACGTTTGAGGCCCTTGTATCTTCCACTGGCTCCCCCCAGGGGTGTCTCCTTTCATCACTTAATTTGTATTGTACAAAAATGAGTGTCAGTGTCATTTTGAGGGCTGACATTTCATCAAGTTTGCAGATGATTCATTGTGTCCTTGTTCAAGAATAATGAAAATAACTACCATCGAATGGTTGCTAAATTATGTGACTGGTTCAAATGCTTTATCTTGAACATAAATGTGTCTAAAACACAGGAAATAATAATTAACTTTAGGAAGAAGCCTCCATCTATTCTTCCTGCTGTTATTTATGGCCAAGGATGTTGAAGTTGTTCAATATAAAACAATACAAGTCTCTGGGAACTATTTTTAATAATAATTTAAGCATAGAACCAAATCCTGATGCTGTGTGTGCAAAGGCCCATCAGTGTATGTATTTTTATCAGAAGCAAAATGGTTTTTATTTGAACAACACTTTGTTAAAAATAGTTTATTGTGGTTTTATTGAGTCGGTTCTAACCTACTCTTTTACCTGCTGTTTGGGGCACTGTCCTTAAAAAACAAACACAAAAGATTGGAATTGGAGATAAAACGGACTTACGCTGGCTGTTAATAAAGCATACAGTATCTCTATAGTATTTCAAAACAATATCAGTCCCCATAGAATGTTTTTCAGTGAAAACTAAATGTCATAGTTTCTTTGTTAATGCTGTTGTCCTTCAATTTATTGACCAGATGGATCTTGGAAGATATTTTAGGAGAGAGAGAGAGAGAAGCAGGAGATTGGCAGGGCAGCTGATTCTGAGGTCAGCAGTGGTCCACAGGTCAAAGGAAATGTCGGGTGTTTTTTTCTTCTGACATTAGTTGGCTGATCTAGGCACCAAGGCATATCCTAAACTAAATTATTTAATATTTATTATATTTGCTATATTCTGACCCACTTAATGAATTAAATAAATATGTAGATGTTGTCTAAATGTAGACTAGGCTATAAATGAGCATATACCTACAGATATACACACAGATAATATAATAATAAAATGAAAGCAATCATACTTACATGCATCCATACATAAAGTTATTGTTACTCCAATTTTTTATTCCTTCCGTCATCAAGTTATTAAATTCAGACAGTGAATGTAGGCTATTTGTAACCTTGTTTTCTCATTCTGCAGAAGGCTGCTGTCAAGACCAGGTCAGACCTCCCTGCGGCCAGCTCCCCGGTTTCTCCTTTAGTTTGGTTTTCTGTCATTTTGGACTCTTACGTTGTGGTATTTATCTTGTTTTTGCATACAACAATACCTGCACACATATACAGGTACTGGTCATATAATTAGAATATCATCAAAAATTTGATTTTTTTTCAGTAATTCCATTCAAAAAGTGAACCTTGTATAATGTATACATTCATTCCACACAGACTGATATATTTCAAGTGTTCATTCCTTTTAATTTTGATGATTATAACTGACAACTAATGAAAACCCCAAAATCAGTATCTCAGAAAATTAGAATATTGTCAAAAGGTTCAATATTGAAGACACCTGGTGCCACACTCTAATCAGCTAATTAACTCAAAACACCTGCAAAGGCCTTTAGATGGTCTCTCAGTCTAGTTCTGTAGGCTACACAATGATGCTGTCCAAAAGACGACCATTGACACCTTGCACAAGGAGGCCAAGACACAAAAGGTCATTGCTAAAGAGGCTGGCTGTTCACAGAGCTCTGTGTCCAAGCACATTAATAGAGAGGCGAAGGGAAGGAAAAGATGTGGTAGAAAATTCACAAAGAGTGGACTGCAGCTGGAGTCAGTGCTTCAAGAACCACCACGCACAGACGTATGCAAGACATGAGTTTCAGCTGTCGAATTCCTTGTGTCAAGCCACTCTTGAACAAGACACAGCGTCAGAAGCGTCTCGCCTGGGCTAAAGCAAAAAGGACTGGACTGCTGCTGAGTGGTCCAAAGTTATGTTCTCTTATGAAGGAAGTTTTAGAGCACTTCATGCTTCCTGCTGTTGACCAACTTTATGGAGATGCAGATTTCATTTTCCAACAGGACTTGGCACCTGCACACAGTGCCAAAGCTACCAGACCTGGTTTAAAGACCATGGTATCCCTGTTCTTAATTGGCCAGCAAACTGGCCTGACCTTAACCCTATAGAAAATCTATGGGGTATTGTGAAGAGGAAGATGCGATACGCCAGACCCAACAATGCAGAAGAGCTGAAGGCCACTATCAGAGCAACCTGGGCTCTCATAACACCTGAGCAGTGCCACAGACTGATGGACTCCATGCCACGCCACATTGCTGCAGTAATTCAGGCAAAAGGAGCCCCAACTAAGAATTGAGTGCTGTACATGCTCATACTTTTCATGTTCATATTTTTCAGTTGCCAACATTTCTAAAAATCCTTTTTTTGTATTGGTCTTAAGTAATATTCTCATTTTCTGAGATACTGAATTTGGGATTTTCATTAGTTGTCAATTTTAATCATCACAATTAAATGAAATAAACATTTGAAATATATCAGTCTGTGTGGAATAATGAATATCCAAGTTTCACTTTTTGAATGAAATTACTGAAATAAATCAACTTTTTGATGATATTCTAATTATATGACCAGCACCTGTACTCATGCAACCATCATCCTGCCCAGACACTACTGAAACCACAGACTACATACCTCATACGTTGATTATATTACTTTGAAATACCTCTTAAATTTTGTTAACTTCGGTTTAAACTTTGGTTAAAACTTTTACCATGGTGTGTCTCCCTTTTGTTGTGGACTTTTCAACCAGGTCTTAATAGCCATGGTATGAAATCTCTCCAAGTGAAAAAACTTAAATGTAGCAACATAATCGCAAAAAGACTCAAAGTTTATGAAAAGTAAATTTACTTCATCATGATCAAAAGACAATTTAAAATTACTTTTAAATCCATTAAATTCTTGTTTAAGAATACTGAAGTTTTTAGATTATGTACCTTTGCTTCAAATAGAAGCTGAAAATACAACACTGTAAAAATTAAACAAGAATAAACATAATTTCATTTCATTGACTGCAAATAAAATTATGCATTTACTTGTCATCAAACAGACCAAAATCAACACTATTGTTTTTATTCTTTAAAACTTGCACGATGAATTTCCTACCTTTTGATAAAATACATCACGTTAAGAAATTATTACTGTTGACACAAGGGAGCCAAATGCATACATTTATTGTTTTCTCTTGTTACTCAACATGAACAAATCTAACAGAACTTAAAAGCAGACATTTACATATGATGCGTATTTTGGACATGTTGTGGCCGTACATTAAAGCGTTGAAGAGCGGTTGGCATGTAGGAAAATACAATGATAAAAATATTCGCATCATATTCGGCACACTGTTCATGTTAAACCTGCTCTGTAATATTTCAAAGGAAACCCCAAAAGCAAAATTGAGTAGAGAAGCAAGGTGAGGAGTGCAGGTACTGACAGCTTTTTGTCTGGTCTGTTTAGAACCAGAAAAACACACTTTAAGAATCCTCATGTACGTGTAAAAGATTACAGACATCGGAGCAAAGACTGTGAGAGAAAAAGCAATGATTTCATATACGTTGTTCACACTGGTGTCATAGCAAGCCAGTTTTATGATAGAGTAGTTGTCACAGTAGACTTGATTAATGATGTTCCCACACAGCTGTAAAGAAGCACTCAGGCATGTTGTGACAAAAACAACAAATAAAGGAGGTAACCATATAACAGCAATAAGCATGGCAACCTTATTAGATGTCATATGTGCATTATACTGTAGAGGACAGCAGATAGCAAGGTATCTGTCATAAGAAATGACAGCTAAGTTGGTAAATTCTACACCTCCATAAGAATACAAAGAAAAAATCTGCAGGAAACAAAAGGGAGCAGAAACAGTGTGAATGTCAGAGAGAATCTGAAGCAGAAGGAATGGAAACAACCCTGTACTACCATACAGCTCATTTACAAACAGGCTGCACAGAAAAAGGTACATAGGTTCATGTAAGCTTCTGTTCATACAGATAACCACAATGAGCAGAAGATTCACACAAAGAATTAACATATATAAAGACAAAATGAAAATGAAATATAAGTATTTGAAAAGCCCGGTGTTAAAGTAGGCATCAAGTGAAAAATATGAAACCTGTGTGGAGTTTATCATGATTCCCCTTTGGTTTATCAAGCAATAACAACACTGTTCACAAAAAGAACTAACCACAATAATTATGTTACATTTAGTCACACATTTATGGAGGTAAACTAATCTAAACTTTACATTAATGATTGTTAGTTAGAGTTTGAAGATAACACATCAAGAACATATGAACAATATTCAGTTTACTTAGATCTTTTAGTTATCGTCTATTTAAACTCAATGTAATGTTAAAACTACAACACACAGTTAATGACGTGAATCAATCTCTGGCCTCCTCCGAAATGAACTGTAACTCAGCTTCTTTTAAACATCAGTGGGCGTCCACAGCAGCAAACTGATGTCATTACCAAAGGAACCACTGTTACTCATTTCCTAATTGATGCCTGGAAAACACTGATTACAGAATGAGTATTTGTTGGTATTTTAAAAATTGTTCAGTAAAGACAGAAAAGATAAAAAGTGAAGGAACCACCACATCTGTGGATGTTATGTAATTATTGAATTAGGGGGTTCGAATTAGAGGGTGTTTTTACTCACAATGTGATGTGACAACATCTTAAAGTTCACCTTTACTGCTCTTTGGCAACATCAAGTTTTCTGTGGAAACTGGCCGGCTCTGACACCAGAGTGAGTAACATTTATTGGCACTTTGCTTTGTGTTTGGTCTTGTAATAATTTTTTTTTTTTACACTTAAATAGGAATTCTTAAAGTTTGTTTACATCTTGATACCTTGTAAAGCACATTGAGTTCCCCTGCTGAATTTTTGTGCATTGCTTGTTAATTATCCTTTATATTTTTTCATTCTTTTTTTGCATTAGTATTATTGGATTTTTGTATTATCTCATAACTTTTTCTATATTTATATTTCTCTGTTATGTCTTGTAAATATAATATAAATTGATAATAAATTGATTGTGAAAATGTACCTGGCAAAAACCTCATTCTGATTCTGAAATGTGCTATTTGAATAAAGTTGCCTTGCCTTGTGTTGGAGAAGCTGTGACAACATCTCCTGAACAGCTGCCCACAAAGTCCAGTGGTTCTGGTCCCCGTCCCAGTAGAGGGAGTGGAGCCCCTGGACCAGCAGCTTCGGGTCCCCGTGGACACTGACACTCCGTCTCCAGGGTGACCTGCTCCATATTTAACGCCCAGGTCAGGTCACATCTCTGATTCACACAGCGGCCCCAGGCCCGACCTGCTGACACGTCTGTCACACACACCCCGTTTGGTAGCGAGAATCGTTACACTTGAATAGCCTACTCACCAGAAAGAGAGTGTTGCCAGCTAACAGGTTCTTTTTGGATCACAGCGGTGAGGGAGCTCTCCTCCGTCTCCACGCTTGAGGCCCTGCTTTGTACAATCCTAAAGTCCGCCAGGGAGCGGGTGAGTCCAGCTTTAACGCTTTCCACGGTCCACTCTCCTCAACAATTAAACATTGCACCCGAAGAATCCTCCGCTTCTCATCAAAAAGCTGATGACAGCGTTTCCACGCGCCAGCGGAAATAATTCCGACTTAGTCAACACACAATACAGCAAACTTTTCAAGCTATCATACATGTCAACACCAGCTCCTTTCCGGGTGGCGCATTATGCACACCGTGACGTCAGCGCAGGACAGTTCACATATTACCTCCATCTCAAGATAGCAGAAAAGTCAGTACCAAAGCAACACCGGAAGTCCTCCACCTCTCATCGGGGTTGACCGCACCAGCAGCCTACATCACACAAGACAGCCAGCACTGGGATGCCAGCTCCCCAGCCAACTACATCTACCAACCACAGCAGCAGGCTTCATTAGGTGCCTTCCGCACTGGGACGCCAGCGCCACAGTTGGACACATCCAGCAACTACAGCAGCCAGTTCCATAGGGGCCTCCAGCACCGAGATGCTAGCACCCCCAGTCGAACACCTCGAGCAACATCAGCAGCCGATTTCAGTAGGGGCATTAGGCACCGGGATGCCCACCGACCGCTCCCATCATCCACTAACCTGACCGCACAAGATGGTCCATTACATAGAACCATCCGAAAAGTCATTCGGAAACCGTTACAAAAGAACATGCACCCATGCTGTTCTTCGCTTATCTTTCAATAATAATCATCTCCAGTTCTGTTGTAACTGATGCGAGCAGCTTACTGAAGTACACTTTCTCCATACACCAAGACAATTACATGGCCATTATTCTAGATCGGGTCCCCAAGTCAGAGGCATGGTTTTACCAAAATCCACGTTCACACGGCTTCCAAGCCACAGCTTGCTTCAGACACCCCAAGATACCAATCGTAGACCGCCACCACATATTCTGCAAGTTTTGGGGGATTCTACAAAGAAGACTAATCGCACCAGAATGGCCCCCAAAAAACTAGTACAACTTGACCTCCCTGTCATTCAATCGTGTCACCACGTCTTATTTCATCAACACATCCACAGTGGCTAAAAAAAACATCCCAATGAAGTCCATCTTAGCGGAAGCACCGGCTTCTTTTCCAAACTTCCAAAAACATTCTCAGATAACCCAACTTCTTAGAGGTCTTCAACGACAAGAGACATCTCAAGACCCCTGCAGCCTTCCTCTTACAGCAGACTCGCTGTCCGTCTGCATACACACCTCCTGCGCTGGTTACAGCATTTTCTTTGTTTTTCCCGATTCGGTTTTGAAACAAAATAATGAAAGAAGGAACCATATACGGATTGTGGTCCACTTTCACATTATCATCAGAATGATCAGAGTTGGAGGTGGCTTTCAGACAAAAGGTTTTACTCATAAATGGGGATGCAGTGTTGGCGAGAGGTCACAGAGACCAAGAGTCTACTCGGTCCAGGGGTTTAAGGTCAATTGCCAGAGTTTTTGGATCTCTACAGTCAACAAATACTCAAACACTAAAAGCATTAACACAATAAATTCAAGTAGAAAATAACTACAAAAAATATTATTTGTCGCAGCGATGACTGTAGAAACCAATGACCATGTCAACTAAATCTTTCCTCGAGGTACAAAATTAAAGTATTTCTTTATTGTCCAACTTAATTTGTACTGTGCAGTCTAGCTTTCTACTTTAGATAGATAGATTTCTGTCTGTCCTGGGAAACAACAGACAGACATTTATTTTCCTGACATTTCTAACTTTGTTCCGGTTTCCATATTCACATTCAGGGTCTAAGGATAGAGTGGGATAAATTTGGGATTCAGTGGGACATGAATAAAGCTGACATACCCTGACTGGACTGTTTCAGTGCATTGAATCTGGAAATTATTGTGTTTTTGTCTCACTCATCAAAGTGACATTATTAATATTAATATGCTATGGGTAGGCAGTTAAGTAACATTTATTTAGCCATGGTATAAACTCTCTCAGGGTGAAAAAAACTGAGATAAGGCAAAATAATTACAAAAAGACATGAATTGAAAATAAGTGTACAATGAAACAATAAGAAAAAAATTGACCCTCCATCACTGACTGCAAATAAAAGTATGGATCAATTATTTATCATCAGAAAGACCAAAATCAACATCTCTGTTTTAATTTGTGAAAACTTGCATAATAAAAGTTCCTACGTTTGATAAAATATGTTAACTGAAAAAATTATTACTGTTGACACCAGTAGGCCAAAGGCATACATTTATTGTTTTCTCTGTTAGTGCAGCTGAAAAATTCTAACAGAACTTAAAAGCAGACTTTTACATATGATCCGTATTTTGGACATGTTGAGGCCGTATATTAAAGCGTTGAAGAGCGGTTGGCATGTAGGAAAATACAATGATAAAAATATTTGCATCATGTGAGGTACACTGTTCATGTTAAACCGGCTCTGTAATATTTCAAAGCAAGCCCCAAAAGCAAAGTTAAGCAGAGAAGCAAGGTGAGGAGTGCAGGTACTGACAGCTTTTTGTCTGGTCTGTTTAGAACCAGAAAAACACTTTAAGAATCCTCATGTACGTGTAAAAGATTACAGACATCGGAGCAAAGACTATGAGAGAAGCAGCAATGAGTTCATAGACATTATTCACACTGGTGTCATAGCAAGCCAGCTGTATGATGTAATAGTTGTTACAGTATACCTGATTAACAATGTTCCCACACAGCTGTAAAGAAGCAGTTAAGCATGTTGTGATAAAAACAGCAAAAAAGGAGGTAACCATATAACAACAATAAGCATGGCAACCTTGTGAGATGTCATATTTGCATGATACTGTAGAGGACAGCAGATAGCAAGGTATCTGTCATAAGAAATGACAGCTAAGTTGGTAAATTCTACACTGCCATAAGAATACAAAGAAAAAATCTGCAGGAAACAAAAGGGAGCAGAAACAGTGTGAATGTCAGAGAGAATCTGAAGCAGAAGGAATGGAAACAACCCTGTACTACCATACAGCTCATTTACAAACAGGCTGCACAGAAAAAGGTACATAGGTTCATGTAAGCTTCTGTTCATACAGATAACCACAATGAGTAGAAGATTTATACTGAGAATAAAAATATATAAAGACACGACAATCATAAAATATAAGTACTTAAAAGCTCCAGGGTCAAAGTAGGCACCAAGTATGAAAAATGAACCCCGAGTAGAATTAATCATGGCCCCTTTGATTTTTCAAGAAATCACAACACTGTTCACAGGATGAACTAACTGCAATAATTATGTTACTTTAGTCAGACATTTGCAAAATTAAAGTAATCTAAACTTTACATTAATGATTGTCAATCAGAGAGTGAAGATAACACATCAAGCACATGAGCAATATTTAGTTTACTTACAACAAGTTATCTTTTGTCAATTTCAACACAATAAAACACCAATGGTAAAAACTACTTCACACAGTTAATGACATATGATTCAAACTCTGGCCTCCTCCAAACTGAACTGTGCTTCTTTTAAACTTTTCATGGGGGGTGTCCACAGCAGCAGACCGATGGCATTACCAAACAAACCACTGTTACTAATTAGGCCCTGAGGATGAAACATGCGAGGACCCTATTGAAATGCAAGGAATTGTTATTCTGAATGAATCACACAACTTAACAAAACGTTGCACAAAATTCAAACATGGTGGAAATTTACGTCATAACTTCACCGCAGTGCAACTTAATATAATGTTCTTCAACAACAATATAACCAATGTTCAATGTATTCTCAATAAATGTTTGATTTAGTTCATTTGATTCACGAACAAAGTAGAACTTAATTTTTCTATTAAGATTATTTTATTTTGTTGAGGAAAACTGACTGAAAAATATTTACTAATCATATTATTTGAAAAAGATATAATTGTTTGAACGTTCTACCTCAGATTTGTGAAGTGAGCCACTGTTTGGCATCAAGGGTTTTGTCACATGCTGACAATAAAGAAAAGTTTAACCACACAATTAATCATCTGGTTTCTTAAATTTTCACCCACAAGCAAAAATATCGGCCTTAAAACCTGAAAGAATTAACATTTATCCTGATAATTATCGATATCAAATGGTATAAAATGTTTTTATTGTGACAACATTTTTGCCCATATCGCCCAGCCCTAACTGCACATGCTCACATTTGGACCAAATTTCACATGTTTGATAAGGGTGCCCTGAACACTTGTACAGGCCAATTTTCAATCACTTATAGCGCCACCTACTGGTAATTCTTTTCACCTAGAAGCACAAAACGTTTTTGTAAAATATATCAAGTATACGACTTAGGGATATCTAGGGATGCACGTTGATGTCGGCACAACATCGGTATCAGCAGATTAAAGCTTAAAATGATCACCATCAGCATAACGTTTCTGCAGATGAGCCTGGCCAATAAGGTGGCGTTTTGACGCACACGATGACTGAATCTGTAGCACGAGCGCCAGCAACTGCATGTGGGCTATATGTAGGTATTTCAAAATCTCCGCAACAGATAACAAACACCCGTAAAGCACCCGTGAAGAGAGGAGGGGTAAAACAACACTTTCAACAATACTAATTTATTATGCATCTTAAAAGGTTCAGTGTGTAATATTTCTGAGGATCTACTGACAGAAATGCAATATAAGATCCGTAACTATGTTTTCTGCGGTGTATAAAGACCTATCCCTATCGGGTTAGAGTCCCCAGACACGTGACCCACATAAGGTTACACACTGCAACCGTTCCAGCTGCGCACAGAGCAGGGCCGGCGCGAGCAGCAGCCGCTCCCCCCACTGTCCGGTTGGGAGAAGACACAGATGACAATCACTCAACGAGTGAACGAGCAAGCCCCAAAAGCAAAGTAAAGTAGAGAAACGAGAAACAGGAGACATCCCGCAAGTAGAAACGGACGAATGAGCACAGGGACGACCATGAGGCCGCCGTGAAGAGAGCGTCCACAGTCATCCCACTGTGCAATGCCACAGAGAAGGGGAGGGAGGGAAGAGCTACTTCCGGCGCAGCAGAGAATGGCAGCGCGACACAGCAGCTCCTTCTCCCTTTCTAGTTTTTAACCTATGTCATATTTTATAAATTTCTATTAAAGTTTTTACTTACGCACTAATTGACACTTTATCCAACGAGGGTTAAATGAAGGGCAACTGGACTTGGTTGAAGATACTGGAAGACGTTTCGTCCCTTATCCAAAGGACTTCTTCAGTTCTGACTGACTGGCAGGGAAACTCAGCTATTTGAAAATCCTCCTGAGTTTCTC
>NW_024044501.1:0-51830 GCF_014851395.1 Micropterus salmoides | reverse complement strand
TTATTAAACCAAATGTAAGGAGTGCTACTGACGTCATTTTGTCATATTAAAGTTTTTTTCCACTTTTAATAGTTTAACTCCAAGGTTACGGTGTTTTGCTGCGTTATTTGCGTACACATGCTGATATGAGGTTTTAAATGGGCCTTTTCTAAACATTGGCACTTGTGGTTTACCTGCGTCATAATGAAATGAAAATATGGAGAGCAGATAACAGACCTGGCGGCAGGAGGTCATTATGATGCGGCTGCAGGTAAATAAACACACCTGCTGAACAGAATTTAACTGCTTCCACAGGGACGCCGCCGCATGAGAAGTAACAGGTGTGGAATATTTTAAAGGTCTAAATTTAAGTCTTCTGTTTTTGCAAGTAATAAACAAAAATCGGTTTTTGTGCTCACAGGCAGTGATGATACAAGCAATGACTGACCTGTCAACTAAAAACAAAGCAATTCCAGAGCTTGAATTGTTTATGCTTTTACTTTTATCTAAATGCACAATAAATCTTTGTTTTCTCCAAGATGAAAACAAGTGGACGTAGCCACCGTGATGTGACCTCTTGGTTTGTGGTCTACCGTTTTAAGCCTGGAGTTGGACTTTGGCCATCGCCATCTTGGTCACTGGATGTGACCATATTTGGATGGGAGGCTGGCGCTAGCTAGCATGCTTAGCATCTGTAATTCATGTTAGTTGTGATTAACTGGGATATTAATTAATCTAGTGAAAAACAATCTAAAACTAAATGTACTTACCATAAAAATGAACAGCAACTCATAATAAGCTTTTTCCACGGCGCCAGTTAAATGTACACAGAGGACCCTCCCTAAAGCCTCCCTGCTTCCTGGTCTCTGTTCCTCTAAATGGGACCATAATTTACTAAATGAACATCATGCTGTGTTGAGAAGACTTGAAACTAGCGATGAGACCAGAAACTCATCAGGAAAGTGTTTACTGAGGGAATAAATCAGCTGACAGTAAACATTTACATAATTTCTAATGGAGCCGGACTTGGATGCAGATTTAAGGCACTTTAGCACTGGCTTCACTTTTCAGGCCCGGAGGTTCCTGCTTGATTTTATTGTAACATTTAACATTTTAATGGGTAAATTTCAAGGACTTGGTGGGTGGTCCGTGTACGAGAGATCGGCGCAAAACTCCGACAAGATTAGAGGAGGTGCACCGGTTCCCATCGATGCTTGGTGCTCAAACAGAGTTACCAAGTTACCAAATGTCAGACTTTACAGTATGTACAGTTTATATAGCCTTTGCATGTAATAACTGTATTTTATTATGTTCTGTGTGTGGTATGATGTGACTACAAAATTTCTTTCATTATACAAACTTGTGTTCTTTTACAACCTAGGGTTGTACAATGATAATAACCCAGTACCTTGTAAATTTGTAGTCCATTAGACTCCAGACTCAGTAAATCAAGTGGTTTCAGACTGCATTACTGATAAAGATAAAACAGATTATGTTGGTCAAACAAATAGAGAATGTTTACACAGAACATTTTAATCTAACTTGACTGTTATTCTGTTTCTTTGTGATATCAAGAGTGTTGTTTAATGCAGCTGCTGTAAGAAACTGCCCTCCATGTTTGAGGAGACATGTAAATAAGCTGGCTCTGGCTCACAGCTGAAAAATACAAAACACCCTCTATTGTCCCAGGCATGAAGGCACTGTGAAAATATCCTTAATATGATTTAAAGTCAACAATCTGAAATGAGTCAGGAGAAGTCAGGTAGCTCTTACCACTGATTATTAATCATCTTTTGCAACTAGGACAAAAATAATCACATTTTCTTTGTTACAATTTAATTTAATCAAGTTTTCCAGCTCGTGTTAATATAGCTTAAGTCCTTTAGTGTGGCTTCTGTGTGATTGCCCTGAAGCTGAGACTCTCAGCCAATCATAAATAATTGGTGAGCCGCGGAGTTTGCGCTTTGACTTTGTGCCTTAATGCCAGAGGATTCCAGCAGATCAATCCCACGCCAAGCGTCAGCCTTCTCACACAAACGGCTTTCACACTAGAAGGGTCCGGCTGTGAGTCGATCTGGATCAGAACCTGGGATCAGTGCACAGGGCAGGGAGAGGGAGGGGAACAGAGACAAACCAAGTCTGCCACAGTTGATCTGCAGATTGTCTGCTACACCCGGCCGCTCATTGTTTGACCTTTCTTGTGACTTGCTTTTGCAAGAAAAGCTAGGATTTTAGCCACGCTAGCAGCATGGCTCTACGGATGGCATTGTCGATGTATATTTTTAATGATGTTTTGTTCATGCTCCCAGAGAATGAATCCTTCTGACTTTGGTGATCCTATGCCTTTTCAACCCGTTCTCAGTCCCAAGTGTGTCACATTATGGTCAAGATTTTTATTTAAGTTTGCCAGGTTCGTCAATAGCGCTGCTTTGTTAGTGCTCCTGGCAGTGGTGACCCCCATCGTTATGGTAGTCTGAAGTGGCAACAGGTTTATCAGAGATGCTGCTGACTGACAAACTGGACCGAACAGATTCTTTGCCAGTGAACCATCTTGCACTATATCAGTGCCCTGGAGCTGGAATGCAATGCTGCCATTACTAAAATGAAATCAGTATACAACATAATGCTCTCTCGTGATGTTAATGACTGTTTTATTTTAGTGAATTATGTGTAATTAAACTCAAACAGCCTTCACAAACACACTGTCCAGTATAAAGGATACAAAGGTTCAGTTACTCAGTTAGGAAACAAAAATCACCAAATACAAGTTCACCTTTAACAGCACGTAGATAACTAACGTTTAATGTCAGCATTAAGTTGGATCTTACGCTTATTTCCCCACACCTTGCTAAGAGTGAAGATAAACTTCTGTCGGTAACGCCTGAACATTTCACTCTGTCTGTCTTGGCTTTTTTTTCATCTACAGCAGACAGAAGATTCAATTAACGGCCCCTAAACAAATTGTTATTGTAACATGCATCATCGTACCAGAGGCCGTCCTTCAGATGTTGCTCTCTGTAGAGGGGACATGGTTGGCACGAAATTCATATGGTTAGTATACAAGATGGCTGCAGGTGGGGCTGTCACAGTGCCTAGTCTATTTGCTCACAAAGATTTCAAAGCCTATTCATGTTGATCCAGCTCGGATGGTTGGTAACGTCTTTCCACTGCTTCATTTAAATGACAACCTGTCAAAATATGAAGACCTGGGATACAAACAACCAATGATTTGGCAAAGGCAAGCACCGACTATGGAAACTCCACACGGCTGTGACTTTGGTCTCCCAACCATTTACAATAAGTTTACCAAGAAGACGAGGACACCGACACAATCATCTGTGGACTTATTATGGCCATGTGTTGATGTTATCCGGAGACATCCACCCGTGCCCAGGCCCGCACCACTTCGAGACGCTGGGAGAGGCTAACCCACGTGCAGAGGACAAACGCGTCACTCCTACCTTACAGGTATGTTCAGGTACATCTCCATTGTCCTCTGCACAACATCCTGATCCTCTCCTTCCTCTGTACCCGTCATCAACTGTGGCCGAGCTGTCTGTCTGTGTATGGCGCGGTGCCGGGGCGGTCTGTCGGGGCGCTACATGGAGAGGCTCCGGGTCCGAGGGTGTGTGTCGGTGCGTCGGACAGAAGCTTCAGTCGCGAGTCCGTGGGACAACAGCGCGGTACAGCCACAACAACAACTCCACAAATGTCTTTCACAATCATTGTGATATATCTTTCAAATCTGTTTACAACATTGAGGAATAAAACTGTTAAAACTATACATAAGGCCAAAGCAGATTTTTTGTTTCTTGACTATAATAGAAAATGCAAAAGGGGATTCTAAAACAATTTGGAACCAACTGAAAAAACTTGTAGGACAGGACACAAAAAGGACACAAAGTTTCTTTCAAAAACTTTTTATTGAATCTGTATCCACTATTGCCCAAAGCTTCCCATCTAACAATCTAAATGTTTGTCCGATAAATAATTTAGAGCCAATTTTGAACCTAGGCTCAGTCACAGAATCTGAAGTCTTACAGACAATAAGAACACTAAAAGCTTCCAGAACTAGAGACATTTGGCATAGATATGTGCATGCTGAAAGAACTCAGTTCCAAATTATTAACACCAGTAACCAAAATTGTCAATCTTTCCATTATTGAGGCAGTTTTTCCAAGTGTGTGGAAGTCAGCTGCTGTTGTTCCAGTTTTCAAAAATGGAGATCCATTGTCAGTGGACAATTACAGACCAATCAGCAACATACCTACAGTGACAAAAGTTGCAGAGAAACTAATTTCCCAACAAATAATAACACATTTGAATACCACTACATTTTCCCTTCATTCAATGCAATTTGGTTTCAGAACTCAACGACGAAAACATTTAATTGTTTTTTTATAGAAAATTTCATTATAACATTTACTGTATAAAGGTGGTGTGGTTGGAGCTGTGTTTCTCGATCTAAAAAAAGCCTTTCACATTGTAAACCATAAATATTATTAACCAAACTAAGCAAATTTAAGTTCTCCTCAGATGCAATAAAATGGATAGAATCATATCTATCGAATCGCTCACAGTCAGTCAGGATCAGTGAATACCACTCACCGCCCCTCGCCATGTCCACAGGGGTACCTCAAGGTTCTATTTTGGGGCCTCTGCTATTTTCACTTTATATAAACAACCTCCATTCGGTTTGTCCAGACGTCTATATTCAGATGTACGTAGACGATACAGTCATTTATACCCATGGTAAAATCACAAAACAAATTGCTGAAAAACTTACAGTCTATGGCCCATGTCTCTGAATCGCTAAACCAATCCTGCTTAAAACTTAACGTAAATAAAACAGTTTCAATGTACTTTTCTAAATCAAACATTGCATTTAAATCACAGATAAAAAAGGTCTGCAATTGAGTCAAATTTAATGTCGCAAATTTTCGGTTCATAAGATCACACTTCAGGCAGCTAAAATGTTCATGTACAGTATGGTTCTGTCTCACATCACTTACTGTCTTACAACCTGGTCACAGGCAAACAAAACAACACTAAAATCTTTAGAATCACTATACAAACAGACTATCAAAATTCTGGATAAAAAACCATCAAGATATCACCATTGTGCCATTTTACAAAAGAATAAACTTTTAAGTTGGGAAAATGTTATCAAGGATTCAAACCTCTGTCTGTTATACAAAATTATCCATGGTCTGTCATCTCCTCCACTCAGCCAGTTTGTAAACATCAGGAACACCGCACAGAGTAACACGAGGGTCGGCCCGAGGAGACTGTGTTGTTCCTCTGCGGAAAAGTGCATTTAGTCAGAGTGCCTTTTCAGTCACAGCAGCACAGGAGTGGAACTCTGTCCCTCAGAACATCAGAGAATTCACCTCATACACTCTGTTCAAAAACATCTAAAAAGCTGGTTCTTAACACATCAGACATGTCAGCATTAATAAGAATATGTATCTTCCCTCAACCCAACCGTGCTGCCACTTGTCTCTGCTGTGTCAGTGTGTAGTATAATTTTTTATTATTTTTTTTTTACCTAATGTCTGTATTATAGCAAACTCATACACTGTATTTATCAACAGGATTTGAAGAATTATCTGTTTTACTGCTCTTTATATTTGTATTGTTCACTGTAATCTTCTGATTGTTGTTTTTGTTTAGGTAGACAATTTTAAGATCTGTCCAGGGACAACATATGAAAAATAGCCTTTCGGCTAATTCTGGTGCATTTGCAGAAATGTTAGTTAATGTACACTGTCCCTGTTAAATAAACTAATAAATAAAATAAAATAACTTGTCTCAGCTGTTGTTAGTTGGCTAATTATTCGCTCTCTCTAAATGTAGTAGCATGCCGGCCCTCGTTTGGCTGCCAGCCTGCTGAATGAACTCGCACACACTTTGAGCTGCCGGCTGTGACCTGTGTTTTGGATGTTATTTGTTGGACTGTGACAAAGCTGGTTAGGAGAGAGGCCAGCATGAGTGAGCTGGTCCACAAGAGATGTTGGAACGAGGTTGAGGGATTTCTGTTTGGGAATGTCTGTATATAGGCGGTGGACTGAATAAAGTGTGCTGTAAACAGACCCTTGTGTTGGTGTCTGTATGGAGGCATCTACAGTAGTAACACTTGCTAGACTCTTAGTTTGAGGTATTTTCTTTCAAATAAGCTGAAAAAATAATTTTTTTAATAAACTGGCTTTTAATGTTGGTGTTTATGCCTTATTTTTTGTTAGATTTGTATTTTTATGTTTATGCTTAATTACACTGGATTTATGTCTATGAATCACAAGATTTGTATTTATTTTTATTCTTCTTATTTGGAGTGGATTAGGTCTGCCTTTAATTGCACTGTGTATATTCTGTTTTTATGTCTGTGAAGCACTTGTGATGGGATTATTTTATTATCTTTATTCAAGAGCATGGTCTTTCAATTTGAGAGCATGATTTATTGATTTCACTTTCAGACTTTGAGACTTTCCCTTAAAACCCTGCCCTTGCACTCAAACAGCCGCTGCTTGCTTTTAGATTTGCTGTGCTTCTGCTCAGGCTTTGAGCTTGCACTCAGATATGTTGTTGCTTACACAGATTTCCTGCCTCCAGCTTCAGCCCTTCTCCTGCACACTTGTCAAACATTTGCTCTCAGATTTTTTTTTTTGTCCATCTACCCAAAATCCTCCAACCAATAGACTGCCAGGTGTTCTGTTGACCAAAAAAATATCTCTGCCTCGTTGCAGGGACATTCGCTTTCTTTTTTAGACTGTCCCGTACGCTGGTTACCCTTTCATACACTCAAGCCATCCAAGGCTTTACCATATATGTTTGCTTTCTTTACAGCTTTTGGAATAAAAGAATAGTTATTACATCTACCAGTGCTTTTTACTATAGTACATACATAATGTATTATAATAGCCATACATCACCAGCAGAGTGCTGGAAGAGAAAACATAATTTCAACCTTAATTTTTATTTTATTACTTTCTTAAAATTTAATTAATAGTCATATTTGCAGCACATAAATTAAAATTTGTACACTTTGAATAATATATACTGTGACACAAATTCACAGAAAGAGAAGTTCTCCCTGTTTGCCATCAGCTGTTGACGTGGTGTCCATTGCTATCTGTCAAGTCGACTCAGTCACAGTTTGTACACAACACGATCAGTCAGCTCAGTGTGTGAAAGGCACAACACAGCCTGCCAAAGGAAATCTGCTGCTGAAAGAAATATGGACTCCAGAGATGAATAATGACCTCAAAACACGCGCACACGCGCGCACACACACACACACACACAGCCTGTCTGCTGCATTACTACTACACAGCTTGGGTTTTTGTTTTCATCTTTTGGTGTTTAGTGTTGCTGGTCTGCAGGTCGATCGGCCCACCAGGACTGCAGCTGGTACTCCAGATGTTCAGCGTGGCCCTGCTGACCCAAAACGGCTGATTTACCAACTAAAGTTGGACTCAGAGTCTTGCAGCAGTCAGGCTCATACAGCTTTGAAGCTCTGTCTGTTAGTAGTACATGTTCTGGGAAGTTATTTGACATTTTTAGTACCTACTGTAGAGCCAGGAGCAGCTGGTTACTTTGCTTATTTGGACTTCATCGAGCACAGCTATATGAACTCCATGAGCTCGATGCTACTACTTATCTGTGATAAAGCAGCTAAACTCAAAGTTCACGTCCTTGCTTTTTTGACAATATCCCAAGGGCTTTTTCAGCAAGTGGAGCTTGGTGTTGAATAAAGCTTGAGTTTTGTGATTTAGGATGGATTTAGCTTTTAAATTTAACATAATGTTTATTTATATTGACATACAAGTTTACACAGTATTTACATTATATTTTATTTATATATTTAAGATTTGTTGTGAATGTTGACTATCATATTTGTCTATGTTGTTTATGAGCAAGAAATTAAACCTCTTGTAGCAATGATTCAGATAAAATATGATGTGGACTAGGTAGGCTGATGTTGCCTCACCGTCACTCTTGTTATGACACACTTTACAGTATTTATATTTTTAAAATGATTTCTAATTCAATTAGTATTTGCATATATTTTGCCTGTCTTGTGTTAGACCAGATTCTGTGCCTCAATACTTCAAAGGGCTGTTTTGAATGTTCAAACTTGGTTTAAAGGTTCAGGTTTTGAATTAGGTTGAGGTTAGGCATTTAAATGCTCCGTATTTATTTAGCGCCTTTCTAGTCTTTTCGACCACTCAAAGCGCTTTTACACGAGCCTAAGTGCTCAAACAGAAACTAAGAAACACTGGCGGAACAGCCACCAGGGGGAATTCGGGGTTCAGTATCTTGCCCAAGGACACTCCGACACGCAGCCTGGAAGAGCCGAGGATTGAACCGCCGACCTTCCGATTAACAGGCAACCCGCTCTAACCACAGCTGCCCATTTAGTTGTGATGTTTAAGGTCAGGGGGGGTAGCAAATGCTAACTTTAACTATTGTTTGTAAGGGAGAGGGGAGGCAGCAGGCAGACCTCTTGTCACTGTGTGCTGCAGCTTAAAGTGTTTTTCCACCTGTGTTTTTGAGGGCATGTCTGACTAGTCGCTAGGTGAGACTTATGATGCGCAATTTGCTGTCTCGTCACAGGGATGAAAGGGAAGCGGCTGGACTACAAACGAGCCGTTTTCAGTTCAGAGCAGAGTTTTCTGTGGGAGATGGGAACTCCCTTTGGGCTGGACTTTGGCCTTTTTCACTTTGCAAACCTGTTGCAGCACAAAAAAGAGATACAACTCAATAAAGGAGAGGGGGAAAGCTAAAAAGCAGAATATGACCTCTTTAATGTTTTGATCTGACATCTCGAGCTTGTGGACTCGGAAATCAGCTTGCATTTCTGATGTTCAAAAACATCAAAACCTGTAGGCCTTAAGCAACATAAAACCATCTCTCCTGCACCTACACAAATTGTGTGTGGGCAGCAGATTCTGCTTCACATTTTACATAAACATTCATTTTCACTTCCTGGCTTAGTTTACTGTAACAGCGAGAAGTGGCTCTGGCGCATTTAGCAACAGCTGGTTTGGGTTTGATGTCAAAATGCAAAATACATTTTCTCCCTGCTGGTGTCCCTGCTCCCTGCTATTATCTTGTGTTCCGGTATCCCAATGTGCTAAAACATTTGCATCAACAGACACATGAAACATTAGAATGCATCCATCCTTTTTCAGCGCAGATGGCTGTGTTCATGTGTGTGTTTAGGCTCTGTTGTAATTCTAAAGCCTGGTCACCGCAGCCTGACTGCAAGTATCTGTCTGCTTGCTATTGGGTTGCCAGGTTGGAGCCGAGCCAGGGACTGCTGCAGTAGATGGATGGCCAGTGCCTGCTGTCACAGTGCCAGGTTGGAGCACAGCCCAGGCTGTTGGACCTGTGAAAGATTCATGGCTTTTCCCTCTAGGGGCTGTTTGCATTTCATCAAATCATGACAACTCAAAGTGGCACGCTGTGAATCTCCAGGGCATCGTCATTCACCACGTCAGTTTGCAGGAGGGAAAAACCTATTTTTAAATGTCTGGCTCATTTTAAACACACATGTAACAGATTTTTATGTAATTCACTCATAAGTCTGCCTATATACAGTGACAGGATGTGGAATCACACGTATTGTATAATGAGATCATTTCATTCACACATTGGAAATGACAGAATAGCGAATCCTGTGGGAAGCTGCATGATCCAATTAGAGTAAATGTGTAAATATGCACATAAATAAAAGCTGTATAAAAACCTATAAATCAATCAACTCTAGTTCACTAGTTTCCAAAGTATTCTAATAAATGATTTTTTAATTTGACAAAATTTTAAATGAATAAAGCAGTTGCCAAACATGCTGGGGGAAATTTGCATTGGCATTTTTAAGAGCAGACTGAAGCAGATAGGTGAATGAAAAATTACCACCACCAAGGAGAAGATGGACTAAACAGGAAAAGGTTGGCTGAAAGGAGACTAATTGGATTGGCAACATTACAGAGCTGGCAGACTGCTGATGAAGACTAAAAGCAATCATTTGGAAGTAACTTTAATTACCAGTCATAAGCTACCAAGTCATGATTTTAGTTATCGAGGATACTTGTTGTGATAAAGAAGTTGTAATGCTCATTCTCAGGTTCATACTTTCATTTAAGGCTTGCACCAGAACAGGTTCACATGATTTCATTTTCAGAAACACCAGATGTTTGTCAGACTGCACATTGCTGCAGCTCTCTTTTCACCTTGTGTGTTGAACTCGTTTTGCTACTGAGTGAGGCATCTCACTTCTATTTGATCTTTATTGGGAGATGCACATGTGCAATACCTAACAGAACAGACTACGAGCAAATCAGAAGCTGGGTAGGGGGGTCCTGACAAGCAAGGTAGTGTGATCCCAAACAAAGCAGCTTCAGCCGGTAACCGTGGCTTCAGTTCAGCCGTACATGTTTGAGCCAGTAACAGATAAACATAAAACAAATAAAATAATTACTGTACACACATCTATAGAATACCATAGAAATTTTAAGAAAACAAATTTCTACAAATTACCATTAAATAGCCTAAATATTTGGGGAAAGCAAAACCTTATTGTTAATTAAAAACTTGCCTAAAAAGATGTGTCTTTCTAAAGGTTTCCACAGAATCCAAGGCTTGGAGCCACCACACGGAAAGCACAATGCGTGACCAGGGGTCTGTGCATGTAATAGATCCTGGATATAATGAGAGAGCTTAACCATGCAAGGCTCTGCCTGTGAAGGGCCTGAAGCGCAGGAGTAATGTGCGACCACCTGCTGTCTTAGTCTTGCAGCTGCATTCTGTACAACTTGCAATCAGTCCATGTAGGATTACAGTACGTTGCAATAATCCACTCATCATGAAATTAAAAGCATGAACTAATCTATGAATGTTCCTGAGATGGAAAAAAACCCAGAAAGAAACCCCAGATTTAACACGACTGTTAAAACAAACAGATTTGTCAAATCAGCACCTCGGTTTTGTCTGTATAAAGTTGCAGAAAGTTGCCTGCCATCCATTTGTTAATGGAGATTAAACAATTCTTCAAGAGCGACAGTTTGTCTAGCCTGTATATAATTGGATGTCATCAGCACAATGACAACAATGACAAGCACAACACTGACAAGATTAAAACTACTAATAGTTTTAAAGAAAGAAATAACAGCGACAACCTGAAACAGCTTTGCAACCTGGACTGGAGCTAGATGTTTTTGTCCCTTGACTTCTAAGGGGTCTCTAACGTTATTTGCCACACTAGCTGCTAGGCGAGCATTAGGACTGGGCTTGAATGCAGCATCAGACGGGATACTGGAGATTAATAGATAACACTTACATGCAGAAAATGGGTTATTATATTTTTCAAGTTGAAAAATTGACAAACTGACAAAAGGTTGTTGACAGCTGGTGAAACAAGAGTTTTGATGGATCTGCAGAGGGGCTGAGGTGATCTGAGCAAAATCAGTCCTGATGGGCAGCCTCAAGGACTCAAACTTTGATCCTTGTTCCTGATAAGTCTTAGAGGGATCAGTGCGGGCCAGCTGTAAAATTGGGTAGTGCTTGCAGGCGTCATTGCAGACATTTGATGTTGCAGACTTTGCTTGAGGGAGTTACCCACAATTCATAGACACAAAACACTGAAAGAGAGGACAAGAACAAGTTCAAAAAAGGTTCACAGCAGCAAATATTGTTTATTCTTTTATCTATGATGCCTCTTCTGGGAGTCATCATGTGCCATAAATGTACTTTTGTTTGCACCTGTTTTTTCAAACATTACTTATAAAATATGCTATTTTTATATTCAGAAAATGAGCTACAACTACCAAACATATAAAAGAACATGTAAGATGAATATTAAGTGCTGCCTGTCCTCATGCAATTGCAGCCTTTGGACCTACTGGAATTGCCTGGATTTCTGTATAAATTGGTCATAAAATGTGATCTGTTCTTAGTCTGCTTTATATGTTTTCATGTTTTTATTGAACACACCATGTAAACATTCACAGTGCAGTGTAGAAAAAGTATGAGAACCCTTGGATTTAATAACTGGATGAACCTCCTTTTGGCAGCAATAACATCAACCAAACATTTGCTGTAGTTGCAGATCAGACCTGAACAACGGTCAGCAGAAATTTTGGAACATTCCTCTTTACAAAACTGTTTCAGTTCAGCAATATTCTTCAGATTCTGGTGTGAATCGGTTTCTTGAGGTCATGCCACAGCATCTAAATCAGGTTGAGGTCAGGACTCTGACTGGGCCACTTCAGACGGCGTATTTTCTTCTGCTGCAGCCATTCTGTTGCTGGTTTACTTTGGGTCGTTGTCCTGTTGCATCAGCCATCTTCTGTTGAACTTCAATTGGCGGACTTTAGAATTCATCTTTCCGTCGATGAAAGCGACCCTTCCAGGCCCTGAGGAAGCGAAGCAGCCCCAAACCATGATTCCCCCTCCACCATACTTCACAGCTGGGATGAGGTTTTAATGTTGGTGTGCTGTGCCTTTTTTCCTCCACATATAGGATTGTGTTTTCCTTCCAAGCGTCTCAACTTCATCTGTCTACAGAATATTTTGCCAGTATTGCTGTGGAACATCCAGGTGCTCTTATGCAAACTTCAGACGTGCAGCAATGTTTTTTTTTGGGACAGCAGTGACGTCCTCTGTAGTGTCCTCCCATGAACTCTATTCTTGTTTAGTGTTTGATGCATTGTAAAGTTGTCAACAGAAACTTTAGCATTAAATTTGTGTAAGTCTTCAGCTGACATTCAAGGATTCTTCTTCCTCATTCATCATTCTGTGCTGTGCTCGTACAGTCATATTTGCAGGACGGCCACTCCAGTAGCAACAGTGCTGAACCTTCTCCATTTATAAACGATTTGAGGTGTTTCTACAGACACACCCGGGGTGTCTCACACAGATGCTGAAGGTACTTTTTGTGTGAGATAACTACGCTTTGTCACCCTTTCTGACTCGTTGGTTTTTGACACCTTGAGATGAGAACAGTCTGAGATGACACATGACTCTCACCCTATTATTGCCTATAGTTGGTAATGAATTCATTGCTATTGGCAATACAAATAGGAAATAATGTTTACCCACTCTGCAAGGCAAGAGCCTGGATAATGTGAAGATCTGGCATTTGGTCTTGTAATCGTCTTGGTCATCTTGTCATCAATAGAGGCGAAAATGCAACTGTCATGTACAAAGTGAAGGTGTGGCTTGCTTTCTTAGTTTTTGTTTTTTTAATGGGGATGAATTTCACAATAGTGGGTCCTATTACTCCTTTTTCTACCAGTTGGAACCCTTATTAAAGCGCACACTCAAGCGCTACAGCTGCTCACACAGGTGACTTCAGTTAAGTCCATGAGGGTGAAGTGCTCATGCTTTAGGGTGCAGATTGGGCCCAGGAGACTAATACAGTCTGTGTGTAGTTGGAGAGCTAAAGTGAGGAGCTTAAAGAGTCTAAAAAGCTCCACTTTAGCAACACTTTAATGTTACATAGTATTCATTTCCAGATGTAAAGGACTGAAGCATCAGCCTCGCCCGGTCATTTTTCCCAGCAACAAAACTATTTTCTATATTAATATGCAATAATCTTCATGACGCAGCCTGACTCGCAGGTCTTCAAAGAGCGGAGGCTGCTTGCAATAATATTACATTTTGTTTGAAGTTTACCTAATGTGACCCCCCCCCACCATTACTCAGCATGCCTGCATTTAGAGGGGGAGAGAGAGAGAGAGAGATGCTCACAGCTTCAGGGCTTGTCACGACTTCTGAATTGTCCCTAGCAAAATTGTAATCAATACATTTAAATGTAAATGTTGTCGGTCAGTGCCTAGTCAATGTATTAACACAAACTGTAGTAGTGAGAGAATATCATGACACCTGACGCTCTGTCTGCTGTCTGTGTCCCCCTCGCTCTGAGACACTTCTGTTTTAAAGTCTCCAGGATGCTTCATTCCCTCTGAAGTGGCTGTGATCTGCACTTTATCAGAGGTGTTCTGAAAAATAGCTTGCACCAAGAAATGTTAATTAACAAATAAAAAGAGAAAGGTTAATTTGCACAGTGAGCCTGTGCAAATTAAGCTACCAGAATTCAGGAAGTGTTTAATGCTCAAAATCTTTTGCGTATTTAAACAGACTTTAGGCTACTTCAGGCATGCCAGCATGCATGTAGACTCAGCTGGGATTAAATAAATGAAAGGAATTAAGGTTTTAAAGCCCACATTTTCAGAATTTAAAAAATCATAATATGTGCTATCTATCTATCTATATAACTAGCTGACTAAGCAGAGCCTGGGCTAAACCTGGAAACGCCCCTGGATTAAAGTACTTCTTTCTCTCAATCCCATGATATGTGAAACTGAATATCCTGATTATGCTATTAATTTTTCACGTCACACATGGACGCATGGTCAAGACCCATCGGCGTCAGTTTGTAAAGCACTGGGGATCCCAATAGCATATAGTTTAAGCAGTGGGGGAAGCCAGTAGCATCAGCGTTTTATTTTGAAAGTGTAACCGGATGTGGCATATTTGTTGTTGCTAAACATTGCTAACTTCAACACAGAGCCTTTATTGTAAAAAAATAAAAAATGATGCTAAAGGGTACCCAGGTCGTTGAAAAGCGGCGCCAAAGGGCCTTGACCAAGCATCAATATGTGACGAGTCGGGAGTGAGAACGTGTTGTCATTTTCTACGTCTTGATGAAGTATACAATCCACCGATACCAGTCTGGACTCTTATTCTTTCTCTTTGTGAGCTTTCAGCTGCTCAGAACAGAAGAGAAGATAAATGAAACCTACAAGCATGGTCCATGTCAGAATGCAGAATAAAATTTGTTTTGATTTTCCCCCGGCACCACAAAGTATCGCTGTGTGACAGGATGACAGTCCATCAATGACCTGTCAGTCCGTATGACTTGTATTTACAGCTCTTGGTTGATTTGAAAAGAAGAACAGGGGGACTAGCTGCAAACAATGGAACTTTCTCTGGAATGAAAACTAGACCAAAGAAAACCAAAACACAGATAAATATGATTACACCGTCTAATGGGACTCGATTCCAGTGCAGACTGTGCTGTCCATCACAGTATGTAGCACAATAGAAAATGTAGCATTCCATTTTTGATGCCATTAGAGAAATGCACCATCCCACAGCAGCATAGACAGACGGAGTTCTAAAATATTTATGAGTTTGCCATATTCAGTTCTTCCTCTGAGCCCATTCTTTTGTATTGACCAGACGGTAAAAATGGACTGAAGAAACCCTGATGAAACTGCACCTTATGCATTTTCAATACAGATTGCGCAAGAAATGGTTTGCATTTTTTTTTATAGAAAAAAAACATACATACACTGTGTTGCCATTTTGTATTCAGGTGGAAAGTCCTGGCTGCAGCCTGAAACCCCACAGAGTCCCATTAAGACCCATGCAACTGATCTCAACTGGGCAAGACAGCAGACTGGAAGCGGGGGGTTTGGGGTGGGTGGACGACAACTGCTAGCGCAGCTCCCTCAAAAGTGAAAAACAAACCTTCAAACTAGCAATGAATCCAAAGATCTTGTGTGTTTACTCTTGGCGGTATAATGTAGAAAGTGACATAAAGGTTTTGGTCAATCTGGCACAAACTGAAACCCCCTCATTCATTTCAATGAGCCCAAATCACTGACGCAGCAAATAAAATGCAGGATCTTCCTAAAACAGTTGAACATGAACAAACTTTTGCTGTCACACAATGTGTTCCATTGTTACACAACATCATCCAGCTAGGCTTGTGTATGCGTTTACAGAAATGACACTCGTATCGAAAATGTAATTAAAGTCAAAACAAACACCGTGGGAATGAAGTATATACTGATTTCTTGTTTTCAGTTTTTAAAGTGTTCAAAGCTTTTTTTCCAATGAAGTCTGGTGGCGAGCGGGAGCGATCTTTCTGTTTAACAGAAGGTTTTTCTCTAGTGGTCCTTTCTACAATGCTGTCAGACACTTTCACACAGAATAACAATCTGAGCCTGTCAGAAGCAAAAACAAGCACTTTAAGTGGACGTACTTTGACTGGAGCATTTGTCCCTAGAAGCCATTGCAGCCCATCTCCCGGCTGAGGAAGAATATTTTGGTAAATAAGGGTTTATTTCGACTAAATCAGAGTTGGTGATTGTCGGAACAGTGGAACAAGATGGTTTTGATGAGTTTTGGATGATCAGTGGGGTAAAATTGCTGTTTTTCTCAAAGGACTCTGGTGGGCCGTAGCACCCATTTGTTTTGGTCTGGGATGCTGGTGCTCTAGTGCGATAATAAGAGGCAGTTATTGCTGCGTACATGTCTAAATGGTGACAGCTATTGTTACTGATTTCTCTTTTTCAAATAGGTAACCTGAGTTAATTTTCTGTATCTAACAATGCATTAATGTAAAAGAGATACCTGATCTCAGTGCATCTGACCTGGTTAAATGTGTGTTAAATAAAAACAAAGGATTAATGACAAATGACTCTGAAGCTGATTCAATGTTACATTTTGAAGTGGCCGAATGAGCAGTGTGGGTTCTGTAAGGACAACAGAGGAGACAGACCGAGGAGGACAAAGGACACACTGATGGATTACACAACACATACTTGACCGAGAGTGTCCAGAAAACATGAATAATCTGTTGCCTTCAGGGAGACAACACAAGGAAAATGCTGAAGAGACTCCAGCTTTGAATTATGTTAATGAGAGAGCCGGAGGACTGATTAATACATCATGCTCCTGGTGAGGATAAATTAAACTGCCATGATATTTCTTTTTAATGTAATATCTATAATTAAAGCGGTTCCCTCCTGATTAGCTGTGAGAGCAGATAGCTTCCCAAGGTTTCCAACTGTGACAGGAGTTCCTCTTCTTCATATTGTTTTCATAATCTGAAGCCCTTTCACATGCAAATAAACAGCAACACGCGACTTTTTCCTGATTGTACTTACATTCTTTTTAACAGTTTGAATGCAGGAATTGAATTTACAGTGTGGTATTTGCACTAATGTAAAGGTTCGGAATATTTCCTCTAGCACTGCAAATTTATGAGGAGGTCATGTGACCAGACCACATCCACCAGAACTAGCTGACAGCTAACTCAACTATACTCAGCAGAAATAAACGCCTCCTCTCACTTACAAGTGCTTTTATTTTTCAGCAAACTTAATGTGTTAATATTTGCATGAACATAAAAACATTCAACAACTAAGACATAAACTGAACAAAGTTTAACATAGATGGGACTAACAGAAATAGAAAAATGTGCCCCTGAACTCAAAAAGTCAAAAGTAACATCAGCAGCCTATCTGGTGTGGCCCTGTGCAGGTGTTGTTACATGTGGTCTGCCACTGCGAGGACAATGAGCGGTCCTTCTTGTCTCCCTGTAGCGTTGTCTTATTTATTATTAAGAAGGTCACAGTTATAAAAACATAAAAACTGCCCAGGGTCCCTGCTCATCTGCATGAACGTGCCTTAGGGATGCCACAAGAAGGCATGCGGACTGCAGATGTTGCCAGGGCAATACACATGTCCGTACTGTGAGACGCCTAAGACAACTACAGGAAGGACAGCTAATCGACCTCGCAGTGGCAGCCCACATGTGACAACACCTCCACAGGGCCATAGTATAGTTTACCGTGTGAACATTTTCAGGAGCACTGGTGCTTAACTGATCCGTGCAATGGCGCATGTTATTCAGTTATTAATATTACAAACCTTAGTGCTGGCTGGATGGATGGAGATGTTGTAAAACTGGAGGAAATGGAATAAAACATTCAAACCCAATAATATGACCACTGTCTCTGAGACCAGAGAGCATTCTACTATTATATATAATATAGTCTATCCTATATAATTATTCCCCATGCATTAATATAAAAGCAACTAAAGGTTACTTTCATTATGACTCAATCGTTTCCTCCGTTAATCAACTGATTAATGTTTGTTTTGTAAAGATTCTGCCGTCAGTTCCACGGAGCCCAAAGTGACACCTTCACAAGACTTGTTGTGTCCAAACCAACGATTATCAAAAAACGTGAGAAGCTGGAACTTCAAATGTTTTTTACAACAAAAAATGACTCAAAATATTATCAAAATAGTTGCTAATTAATTTTCTGTCAGTTCATTTAATAATGAATTAATCGCTTCAGATGTACTTAAAACATAAAGTGTATAAATATTTATATTTTAGAAACTCCTCATGTGCAAAAATCTTAATTGGCAAAGTAACTAAAGCTGTTAGATAAATGTAGAGAAGTAAAAAGCATAAAATTTCCTTCTCAAGTGTAGTTGAATAGTAGTGGCATTAAAAAGAAATTACTCAAGGACAAGTACCTTAAATGCAGTGAGTAAACTGTAGCAGACCTAAAAAATTTTAGTTATGCATTTTAATAAATTTATGAGAATTGATTAATTAATATTCATAAAATCAAAATTTCCTCGTTAAGGGCACCACCGGAGTTGTTATAATCCTAGAGTCTCCAGACCTCTAGGTAGTTTTGAATAATTATACAATTATTACTAGTGATCAGTTAGTTAATAATCGCTCAATTATCTTAAATCAGTCAGTCAGTCTCATATCTAAAGGGTCAATTCTCTTGGCAGGAACTATAAATAGGCAACGCACACAGCTCTTGATTATATTACAGGGAATTTATTCTCTAACTAAGGTGATAAAAAGATGGTTTGATACAGGGAACAAACATTTGCTGAACAACGAGCCTGGAGGTTCGATTGTGGGAAGCATTTGACTCATACGGCATAGAAGAGCTAATTAAAGTAAACTACTGCTATAGTTTAGGAGTTAAAATGGACATCTGATCACAGAATGTGTGTTAAGTCTTACTGCTTGTCGACGGCCTGCTTTTGGCCTGTTGCACGGGTCCCACGCTAGCTGCCGATCCTGGCTTTTTGCTAGGGATTCTCCAGGGTTCTCCGTGTCTGATTGAAAACGCCTCCTCTGTCTGGCAATTCGGCTGTTTGCAGGTTTCCTTTTGTAGCTGGCGAGACCACGTGGCTTGGTCTGACCTCGGTGAAGTTGGCTCGACGAAAAAGGCTTAAAATGGAACTTGGTCGTTCCTGAATTAGTCCAGTGTAACTTAACGGACTGATATCTTTAACAACAAAAGAAATAAAGAAAATAAAACAAACTGAAGGCAGATCGATGTCGCGGCACTTCAGGTGTGTAGCTTCAGGCGAACAAAGGGCCTGTTTGTTTTGCTGGCCGAGTCTGGGCGTTGCCTGGCGAGGCACGCCGAACGCGTGCCGAAGCATCCAGAGAGCCGAGCAGAGTGGAAGAGAGCCAACAGCAAAGAGAAGAGAGAGTGAAGCGAGGTCGCGTGTCGCTCTTTTGTTGCCTGGGGCGTGGTTCCCCAGGGGGCGTCTCAGGTTTCCCCAGGGACTGCCTTTCTAAACTTAATGTCTAAGAAAAAGAAATCTATTTGCACGTATTATAATCAAATATTTTCCACAGTCGAACCTCAACGGTTGAACGGTTGTACTGTTCTAGGCATTTGGTAACAGGAAACAATTGTCACATTATTGGTCAGGATTTTTATACATTTAACGGCATTTCCGACGAGGGCATGTAATACTTATTTCGTCCACTTGGGGGAGCTCAGGTTACATGAGGAAAGCTTGGATTAAATCAAAGATCCTCTCTCCTTAGGAACCGGGGAATTTGTTGATTCATCCTTAAATTCAAGCGGGCGATTAAGAGTATAGTAAACATTTGTCATCATTTCTAAAGGAATTTTGTAAGAAAGTATTATGAACAAGCATTGATTACATTAGATGAAAGAGTGTCTTGCTGAAAATAAAAACACTGCACAAGTAACTTCTTTTCAGCACTAATATCAACAACAGATAGCAACAACAGTTAACATAACTACTCAAATAGAGGCAAACGTAATCAGGTAACTAAAGATTTAACTCAATTAAATGCTTTGAGTCTTTGGAGACTGCAGTCTTTTTACATTGAAAGTTCAGTGTCTGGACCATGTCACACTTAGGTGAGACAGGGGTTTTCCTTTTTGATGTGGTAATAAAACAATGAATAACGTCAGTTGCCACGGAAACGTGTGTGGGGGGGCCAGTTTTGATAGGCTGTTCAGGGAGATGCCAATGGCTGGTTCGTGTCTCTTTGTCAGTTTAACAGTCAGGCCCCGCGTTATCAGCTTCGGAATCAAAAAGGTGCCAGTTTTATGGTCGGGCTAGCACTTAGAGAAAGCAACTTTGACCCCTCCCCATCTTCTCTGGGGAGGAGAAAGGAATTTAGGGTAGCTCCAAATTTATTCAATGTAAAATGCACAAATCCACACTGTTGTTCACTACAAAACGTACTTAGTTACATTCCACCACTACAGTCACTACAGCCAGCTGTAACAACTGGATATGAAACAAGTGAGAAAGTGAATTGATCACATCAGAATCAGCTTTTATTGCCAGGTATGTGTACACATATGAGGAATTTGACTCAGGATTGTACGCTGCTCATACAAAAATACCACAACACAATAATAAAATCAGACACAAACATAAGGTCCACAGTGTATTTCAAGCGCATGTATGAATTTGAACGTACAAATTACTGGGAGGGAAATAATATATTGTTGTATAATGAGTTTTTGAGTTTGCAGTTTGAGGGAATGATTAATGAAATATTTCCCAGCTTCCCTTTTTCCTGCTGCTTTTAGTGCCAGGAGAGGAAACCCCCAACAGTGACCAGCATGCTTTGCTTAAACACTCATAGTGGGCCACACCTTCTGCTTCATTGCTCTTTATTGTGCTTTGGTTAGAGGGGATAATTTGCTCTTGATCCTCTGCCTGCTGGTTGTGTTTTATGGACCCGCCTGTGTTCATGTCTCTTATCTCTGACACGCTCTCTCCGGCGCAGAGGCTATCTGTGACTCACCCAAACACACAGCTGATAGCAGCATTTTCCGATGGCAGGTGTTAACTTGCCTGCTCTTTTCCTTATCTGTGTTTGTTAATTAACCCGGTGAGAGCGGCTCAGTGCCGCCAGGAGAAAAATAAATAAAATAAATGAATATGCAGGGGGAGCGCCCAGATCCTCTGAGCTAACTGGAGGAGTTCTGTAAATTGCTTTGCTTATCACCGTCTGTTAACACTCACCTCGCCTGTGGTGCGTTCATGTTCTGCTCATCCTGCTGTTAGAACTGACTCTGGAACTGTTGCGTAGAGGAAGTAATCAGCTCTGCGTCCCCCTGCATTCCTCCTGCCACACAGGAAATTAATTACAGCACAGGGAAGTCCAGTTTATCCTCCCTGTTCAGGTTTAAAGCTGGGTTTGGCAATTTATTTCAGAAGCATTTTTTTTTGTTGTATTTGGTGACATTCTCTTTACATCCCTCCAGCCACCAATAAATCTAATGCTCTGACACAAAAATTTAGAAAATAGCTGTTGCAATAAGACTTCTGTTACCAGACTCTGACAAGACCAAAGGAGACAGACTCAAATCTCAGTCCACGTGGCTGGACAATGGTCTCCAGATGTGGAGTTTTTATTGTTAAGACGTCGGACATGTTATCTTCCCAGAGTCTGCATCAGTGTTTTTGCTTTTTACATTCCTCCAGATGCAAATTCATCGAAGTCATCAGCGGTCACATGACGAAACATCCTGATGGTGTTTTTATTGTTGCTGGAGATTTTAAACGTGGGGTAAGTGATTCTGGAATAATCCAACACAGCACCACACCGTAACAACTTTATTTGGTTCTCATTTACAGAGCCAGGGCTGAGTACAGACACTGGATTTCTTTTCAGCGCGCACACAGCTAGGGGACCGTGAGAAGATTAAAATGGCTTAACTCACCTTTAATCGTACAGTTTTACATAACCATTTCACCAGTGGACTATAATCCCATACGGGTGCTGAACAAATCAACGACTGGATGTGCCAAAATGTTCTTCAGTTAAACAAAGATAAAAGTGAAGTCCTTGTTTTCGGCAAGTAAATTTCAGCTGCCACTTTGAGATAATCGCAAAGTCAGCCTACGATCACCTGAAGAATATTTCTAGGATTAAAGGACTCCGGCAAGACCTGGAAAAACTTTCCACTCGACAAAGGAACAGTGTCTTTACAGAGCTCCCTAAAAAATCGATCAGACAGCTGATCCAAAAGTGGATCACATCACTCCAGGTCTGTGGTCTTTACACTGGCTTCCTGTCTGTCAGAGAACTGGTTTTAAAATCCTGCTGTTGGTTTACAAAGCACTGAATGGTTCAGGGCCAAAATACATTTCTGATCTTCTGCTTCGTTGTGAACCATCCAGACCTCTCAGGTGGTCTGGGATCAGGTCTGCTTTCAGCAGCGTTCAGTTTTTATTCTCTGTATATCTGGAACCCCCAGAAAACTGCAGGTCTGCTTAAAGTTCTTTTACATCAAGACTGAAGACTTTTCTTTTTACTGCTACATTTGATTAAAATCAGATATTCCTTGCTTTTGAAACTCAGTTGGTTTCTCCTCTTTCATAAGTAGTCATTCCGAGTCTTAACAGGGCCGAGAAGAATCTCTAGTTTAGTTCTCAGGTGTCAGGGTTTCGGTGCATCCGGGCTCTGCTGTTTTGACTGACTTAACAGGGCTGAGTACGATTACAAGTACAGTTTTCTTCTCTGCACTTCAGATCTGAGCAAGGCCAAGTAGAATTCTAAATAAGTTTATCTCTGCTGTTTTGACTACTTTTACCATGACTGTAGCTCAAACAATCTGGATTCACGGTGATGATTGCAAATAAGAGGAATAGCATTCAACACAGTCTCCCCCATGAAACTGATCGGCAAGCTCAGCACTCTGGATACTGGATTTCCTCACAAACAGACCTTAGTTCAGATTGGCCGCGACATCTCCATCACTCTATACCGTAATCTTTCCACATACCCTCAGGCAACTGCAGAAGAAGAAGAAGAAGTTTTATTTATATAGCGCCTTTCCAGAGCTCAAGGTCGCTTTACGTGGCACATTTACACACTAACACACAACTTACAATCACATAGGATACATATAGTCACATTCAAACGAAATACATGTTAAATAGATTTTAACAAATAGATAGTTTGATAGATAGTTTTAATTAGATAGTTTTTAACTGTGTCTTGAATGTAGCCACAGATGAAATATTTCGAAGTGAAAGGGGCAGTGAATTCCATAATTTTGGAGCATTAACACTAAATGACCTTCCACCTACTGTAGACAACCAGAAACGAGGGATGGACAATAAACCAAGTTCAGTTGATCTGAGAGACCGTGCAGGGCGGTAGGTGAAAAGTAGATCAGACAAATATGGGGGTGTAAGACCATTTAATGCCTTAAATGTTAGAAGCAATACCTTAAAGTGGATACGTGATGCCGTGGGTAGCCGGTGAAGGTCGTGAAGCGCCGGAGTAATGTGAGCAGAACGCCTGGTGGAGGTGAGAACTCTTGCTGCTGAGTTCTGAACGTATCTTTCTTGCAATAATATCCTTTTTTGGAAAGACCAAGAAGTAAAGCATTGCAATAATCCAGACGTGATGTGATTAATGCATGGATTAAGATTTCAGCGTCACCTATAGTGAGAGAAGATCTAAAGTAGCCCCAGGTACAAGTACCCCCGGTTGGAAATCATTGGTTTACACAACATCTGTGTCTGTCATTCAGCATGGAAACATTAAATAAAAGAAAAACTTAAGTTAAAGAAAGCACATTTCCTTGTTAGCTGGCAGCAGGGCCTCTGAAGTTTGGCAGAAGGTGGGGTGGCCCTCACCTTTAAAAGTTCCTAATCCGCAAACTGCACAACAAAGTTCTCTCCATGTCGGGGGGTGCAGTCGTGGATGTACAGGACGTGGCTGAGCAAACATCAGTGAGGGGCTCCGGTGTTGAGCACTAGATTGGAAGAGGTGTGGCCGCCAATCCAAGCTGTCTGCGGTCTGTTTGTGAGGAAGAGTGTCAAACAGCATTGTTATGTAGGTGTCTTTCTCAAGGTGTGTGAGGGCTGAGTGGAGATGCTCTGTGATTCTGTTCTGAAAGGGTCCAGGTTGGCTGGGATGTTGTTCTTTATACGCTGGAGAACCACGTCATTCAGACTAGACACTGCGGGCTTTTTAGGAACAGGGGCAATGGAGGCTGTCTTGACTCCTCTCCTGAGACACTGAGATGTGAACTTTTAATTTTTAGCTTTAGCATTATTGAAAATGTTATTAGCTTTGCTTTGAGCTGAATGCCAATATTAACATACTAGCTCACATCACAGCTGAGTGAAACTGACTGAGTCCAGCTGACTGATGAAAATTGAGTCAATGTAGAACCTGTCTGCAAACATCGTACATAAAGGCATTCCTCTTCATTGTTTGCCCCAATAGTGGTGAGGATTGAAGAGAAAGATGGAAAAAGTGCTTCGTGTTCTGGTGTGCAGCGAACATAAGAGCCTCACAAGGCCGTTACCGTGGCTACAAACTTTTACTAGTGTGCTCAGGAAAAAGAGACACTAAAGAGCGAGCGTTTGTAAGGACAGTCGTTCACAGTTTTGTGCTAAAGTATCTCACAAGTCAACAACACGTAACCCTGCAGCCTCAGACCTCATGCTGTACACACTGGCTGTGTAAAAACAGGATGCATTTGTATAACAAACGGCAATACAAATGTTTTCGAGTTGCTCAATATGTGCAAAAGTGTACAAAAAAGAATACAAAAAAGCTTGGACAGGCAGCTACTCAGAATGCATTTAAAGCTGCTGCGCTTCCTCGGGCAGCATCATGCTGCTCTTTAGGTCACTCTGAATGTACAGACCTGAAGTCTGAATTCACCTGGCTAAAGAGCAGGGGTGGAGGAAGAAGTAGAAGATACTTTTACTCAAAGCTAAAATACGACAATGTAAAAGTACTCCACTACAAGCAAACGTCATGCATTCAAAATCCTACTAAAGTAAAAGCACATGTTGGCTGAATTACTGACTAAACACCGACCATATCTAGACGGGTTTCTGTGCAACGTCATCACAGAGATGTGCACAGCTGGGGGCAGAAAGCACAATTTTGCAGCATTTGTAGCAGCAGTGTTGGGCAAATTACTCTATTTTAATGACATACTTTTTAAATAGGACTCCTTTAAAAAGTACTTTACTTGTTACTGGGTCTTAAAAGTAGGCTAACGTTAGTTAGGATGTTATGTGATTACTCTCAAACCTCCACACCTCCCCATTCTTAAAAGTGTTTATATAGTATTTGAAAATAATAAAAAAACAAAGCAAATTTCTCCTGCCTTTAGAACTAATAGCACATTCATTACAGCAACAAGGAGTGTGTTTTTTACAAAACGACATTTCTTAAAGCCATTGGCTGAACTAAAAAAACAAAGCAAGTCTCTCCAGACTTTTGAGCTAACGTTACTGTTTTGCACATGCATTTATAAGAGAAGTTGAAAACTTTCTGCTGCTCGCACAAAGTTCACAAAGGCAATACTTCCAGGTGTTAAAGAACGCCTCTCTCCCTCATTCTCCGTTCTTCCTTTAGCTTTTTGGCTATCAGCTGACTTGAACTGCAGCGCAGTCCTGCATTTTACATTAATATGCAAATGAAACCCAAACAAACAGATCCAACTCTGAAATGAAAGTTTATTACTGAGTCAACAAGAATTTACAAACTATGCGAAATCTGCGTTGATTACCGCGGTTGACTACAGTCTTCTGACCGGCTACCAAAGCAGTTTTGGTCCTTGACTGTGCAGGCAACCATTACTGTTAGTACAGACGAAACCCCTCGATACTGCATACGTCCACAGGAGGAAAAGCTTGATGTGACACTCAGCTGAATGTTATTGAAAAGAAGCTGATTCCTGATTGTTTACTGTAGATGGCAGATTAGAGAGATCTAATCTTCTTTCAGTGTCTGCTATCTAAACGACTCTGGTGAATACTGCTAACCCTGAATAATGTAAAGACAAAGTGAAGATAATTAAACTCGGCACCACCGCTCTAACACTGAAACCAGCAGTAGCTTCAAGCGTCCAGAATTAAGAAGACAGCTTTGCATACTGAGGTTTTCAAGCTGAGAGATGCGCAGGCTCCTCCTTAGGCACAGTTTTCATCCAAAATACACATTTTAGGTTATCCTGTAAGAAGAGCACCACTTCGGTTTGAGAGCAGAACTTGTACCTCAAGGAGAGGGAAAAGGAACCCAAATCTTTTCAGGGCCTCCAGCAAACACAGTCATTCCAGGACAGAGCTAAAAGCAGCCAAACTCAACTAATACATCTCCAATACCCTCGGCTTGGTGACGGCATTTTCCAAATTCAAGTACAATGTAAAAGAACTGAAACTACTGGAGCCAGAATATTCATTATTCACATGACTCTGTGATTTAAGGATTTATTTCCACCGAACCAGTTTTGGTGAGTTTTATTTTGTAGTGTTTAACAATTAGTTCAGTGAAAGAGAGAAACTTGAAATCAGATGGTGGGCTGTGGCGTTTTTCTGTTTTGATAAGGAAAATATGTGTAAGAATATTTCCTTTCTTGACAGTTTGAGTTTATTTATTAGACTTGCTCACATCTCCAGCTGAAACTACTGAGTGGAGGTTGGTGATAGTCTGATGGTGGTCTGGCTGATAGCCAGTGTTGGGAAGGTTACTTTGGAGATTGAATAAGTAATGTAACTTTTTAGAGCAATACGTTTTTTTTACTGCTTTTCTAAATTTCTAATGAATGTTTTCAACTCTGAACCATTTTCAAACAACAACTTGAAAGTCAATTTAACTGGCAGATGGGTGGTTCTGCAAATTCAAACAGTTGAATAGCAAAGGAAGACATGTTTCCATCTAATTGTCAAGTGAATTTTAAGCAAACTTTTGAAATGTTGCAACAACAAAAAAAAATTATTTCCATCAGCTGTTTTGGAGTGAATACACCAGGCTGCCAAAGTGTAGTTACATCGGAAGTTGAGGATGTTACGCTTAACAAGAAACAAAACCATCACACAGACCTTAAGACCATGGATCTGAGAAAAATGAAGAGAGGTCTTCAGAAATGTGTTTCAAGTGGGCAAGTTGTTACCAGCCATCTTTTCTGCACGTTATGGGATTATCCGGGAACACGCCGGCAGCGGAAACAGCCGACCGTGCATATGAGAGAAGACAAAAAGCTCCAGAAGCGAGAGTAAAAAACAAAAAACAAATTCAGATGTAACCCCTGATATAATCATTTTCATAAGTAACTGTAATTTTATTGATATTTTTTTCATAGTAACTATGGATTACAGTTACATTTATTTTGTAGTTTAATTACGTAACTAAATTACATGTAACTAGTTAATCACCATCACTGCCGATAGCAGCATGCTAACTTCAGTAACCTCTGGAACACAATACACATAAATCCTCTTACTTCACAATCAGTTGATACTTTTAGTCCATATTTTGAATGTTTTAAACTAAAATCATTTCCTGTGAGTCTGGACAACATGTTAAAATATACTGTGGAAACAGAAGCAGACAGTTTCACATAATGATAATCGATATATATATTTATATATATATTTATATATTTGTTTGGTTTACTCACTGGAATCTCTCTGAGAGTCCTCTGACTGCACAGTTGCCAAAGTCTAGATGAGAGGAGAGATAGAGAGCTGATAAAAATGTTAATATATTCTTCTAGGTCGCTGTCATTTATTTCTGTAACATTACATCACTGTAAGCATTATGACTAGAGGAGCTTCGTTTTGCCCTGGATTGTGTCTGTCAGGTGGATGTCGCCTCTGAGAAGTTGAACCTGCAGCCTGAAAGGCAGTGTGCAGGCAAGAAAAAACTCCATGCTATCAGGGAATTATTACAATTTACCTCACATTTCTATTTATGTTATTAGGCCTTCATTTGGCACGCCCGATAACCACTGTCATAATAAGCACATGCGCTTGGAAACAGTGTTCACTGACTTCATGTGTCCCCACTTCTGAGACCAGACCTTTTCCCTTGAACATATGGGTCAATGCTGCAGGACTAGTTTAAGAAGTTTCTGCATTTTGACACGTTTTAGTCAGACGCAGTGTGTCCGTCCGCCCTGAAGGTGCAAGATGTAAACTTTACAGACAAATTTCAAGGCGAGAGGGGGGACAGGACATGAAACTCAAAAATACATTTTCAGTGTAGTAATTCCTTTCATGACAACTTGAACAATTCATACTTTTCACGTGACGTCACCAATGAAAACGCTCCCTTGGAGGGCAAAAAGACGTTATTTTCCGCTGCCTGCCAACCAATGGTTGTTTCGGATTTACAAATCGAGGAGGAAAGCCTGGGCTGTGTAGGTGAGAGATAAAAATAAACATTACCGCGGTCGAGCGGTGGCAGGAACCTGGCGGTTTTTAACGGTAGAAATGTGGCAGCGGATGCTGTAACATTATACGGATCAGAAGTGCCCAACGCTTGCAGTTTGTCTTCATGTCTTTCTTTTTCTTAAGTTGAGGTGATCCAAATAAAATTTGACTGCTTTTGTGGCGTCTCTACGGGGGAGTGATGGTGTGAGCCGCTATGTTGGTCTGCTGTTTTGCCCTCCAGGTCCCCGCGCATGTCACGTGACAGAAAACTATGAATAAGATCTTGGAGAACTAGCAATATTTTATTTTTCCTATTTCTGTTGCAGGGAGAATTTAGCATCAGGTCATAACTCACTCAGCATTCAACCTGTTCCTTTTAAGCTGGCGGTAACTACCCTAATACCAGGAAAAAACACCTAAAATAATATCCAAAATCCTCGCCTGGTATAAAATCTATATTTTAAAAGCAATATCACCATCAAAACCATCATCCAACTCATTATAATGCACCTGAAATACAACTGTAGGTGTAAATTTGATGAAAATACAACAGTTATTACACACACAATCTTTCAAAAAGATACCAGGCGAATGTCCATGTTTTGGCCATGTTTACTGTTTATATGTTCACTTTTATTAGGAGTTATCTTCAAAACATTATTTCTCTCCACACAACCCCGTTCCAAAAAACATAAAGCTTCCAAAATATTGAAATATTGATAAAAACAGTAAATATATATGACCAAAAGCACTGCCATGCTTTAAAAAAAAAACATAACTTGAGAACAGAACATCCTACAGGGCTCTATCTCTTTGTCTTGAGCAGATGAATCGTTTGGTATATATGTCTGTGTTGCTCCTACAGGTCGGTCGCTAGACGACGAGAAAGTCCATCTGTACCAAAGCAACATTTCTCCTCTCCTGCAGTTTTAGGCAAACTGAAACTCAGAGAAAGCTTAGAGGGATTGTCTGTCCTGCTTGTTTCAGTTTGCTCAACTACTACAACTACCTACTCTCCCTCTCCGCTCATCCATCCACCACCCCCAACCTCCCATCCTTCCTATTTAATCCGGGCACACCTCTCTCATGTCTCATCTGCATGATTGTGAAAACACTGACACATTGTAGAGTCATTTGATTCGTCATCCCAGTTCAGATTTCTGCTATTAATTTGCTGAAACATGACACAATCTGGACCCAGCATGGAAAAATCAACCATGTTTGACAAAATCTTGACACTCAGGAGAAACTGAAACCCCCGCACAGCTGTGCTGTTCCACACACACGATTACACACTCTTCATGATGTTGAAATCTGTCATGGCCGTCACGCTGCTATTATAATCACTCTTCATAATGTGGTGTGTGTTTGTGTGTTCCCAGCTTTAGTCTACCGCCAAGCTCTTTTCTTTCTCAGCGAGTTTCAGCTGCCTCTCCTCTCCTTGGCAGGAGTGTTATTTTCAGCTTGACAAAAGGCAGGACTTCGTCAATCACATGCCATTTGTCTTTTCTTTTACTTTCTAGCACTTCAGTCCTTTAAGAAACTTTCAGCCCTGACTTAACTCAGCATGTGGTCACTTACCCTTAAAATCCCCTCAACAAGCATCATTCATTTGCTCAGTAAGCTTCAATTTCCATTTACTTAGATTTAGCACCCAGCTTGGCGGCTGGCTGCTCCTCTCTCAGCATTTCTACCCACAAAGTCAGACTGACTGATCCAACTGATCCATTCTTTCAGCGTCGATTTAAACGTCAGATTGCAATTTTTTGATATGCAAAATGAGGTGATAAACCGTTGAGCAGCCTACAGAAGCAAATGTTACTTACAATAGAACGACACTGTAAACCACATAGAATACTTTAATATTACAAGAATACCTATCTACCTACCTGTGACGTCTCAAGCTAAACGCGCCTCATATAACGCTTGCCGAGCGGCTACTCTGACACGCCCTCAGAAACAGCGAGCTGCAGCACACAGCTCTCCTCTCCCTTCCAAACACTAGCTACCCTCCAGGCAGTCAGTGGACAGAAAGTTGTTCCTGTGATGTAGAGACAGAGCTCAGTTAAAACTTTATGGATACAGATTAATAACTCACCGCTCTGAAACTCTCGCTCCAGTCCGTGTTGCCGAGCTGGGGTGCGTTTCCCGAACTATGTTGGTACGATGCATCGTTAAACTAACAGACACCTTGTTGGTGCCACCGTGGTTTGAACTAACTCAGTTTGAACCAACGTAGTTCGAACTAACATGTTTCCAGGTGTGTTCGTCTGACTTTCACAGCACGAAACTCACAAAACGTCATTTTCTGCCTAAATATGTCAGTTGTGACCGATATTAAGTGACATTATTACTATTAGTAAGTTATTATTTAGGCTTTTCATTTAATAGTCGTACCGGCAATAAAAAGAAAATCAACAATAGTATTAATGAAATCAACAATATAAATAATATGTAGCCTAATCATTTTATTTAGCCTACATATAGTCTATAACTTTTTATAAAAATTAAAACTATTAGCGATTACAAGATATTTATTTGATAGTTTATGTATGTTCTGTATTTATACAGACGCAGGTTCGACTCCCGTGAGATCTGTTGACCTTTATTAGAATGCAGGGATTTATTCATTACAGTACTTCCATGAATTTTCCGCTGACCCTTTTTATATTTATGTTTGTAATGAAGACTAGAGAACAGCCATCTTCCCTAGAAATGTCTACATGAAGGTAATATTAAAAGTCTTTACAGTCTCCGTTTTGTGCTTTAACCTTTGTACTGGGTGACTAATATTAAATGTAGTTATTGTGAACAGATGGGTAATCTACCCATCTTCACCTTAACTATGTTTGTACAGCAGGATTATCTAACAGTCCTCCTGACACTGCATTTCCTGCTAGCTGTGACGCTCACTGTGAACTGAGCTTCTAACCGCAGCTCAGGAGCTGCAGTTCAAACTATGCAACTTAACGACAGTTGGTGCGAACGTTCGTCGGAACTATGGTTTCGTCGCTTAACGATGGTTCGTGCTGCGTAACTTACCAACTTAGTTACCTCCATAGTTTGAACCAGGGTCGCAACTGCATAGTTCCAACCAAGGAAGGTGCTACCGTAGTTAGCAACGATGCTTCTGGGAAACACAACACGTACAGCTGAACCGAAGCAGTGTTTACCGGCTTCTTACTGATGCAAGATGCATCACTCCACAGCTAAAACGAAGTGAAAAGAGGAGCTGCAGCAATGTGTGAAAATGAGCAGAATTTGACCTCTTTAAATTTCAAGTACATGACTTTTTTTCCATTTCAGGAATTCATTTTAAAATTGGCATTTCACAGTGTCAGTGTTATTTCATTATCCACTTTCTGCTTTTTAATTATAGCCTATCCTGAGAACTAAAATATCACATAATACATTTTGTTCTTGTTCTGTTTCTCTTTTAATTTCAAATCTGGTTAATACTAACCCTCATGCACTGCTTCACAACACAGAAGAAAAACAGGACCCAGATCCCTGTCTTCCAGATGTAAATAGCCGTGCTAGTCAAAACAAGTGTGTGTGTGTGTGTGTGTGTGTGTGTGTATATAAACCTGATTAAATCCTCTGAACTTTAACTACTCCACTGCAGGATTGGCAGTGCAGGTTACCTTTGTGATTTAAAAAAAATATATATATATATATTCACATTGGACTTGATCCCATTAGTGCGCACTTTTAAATTAAAAATCCAATAAGCTTCTCTCTGCTTTTCCTGAGGACATCGATGTCACCCTCTGGTCCAGCAGCGGTAACGGATTCACTCTCAGCTCCAATAAAAGAAAGTGGAGAGAGAATAGGTGGCCTCGTGAAATAAAATCAGCCAGTTTCCTTTTCAAAATGCAAAACATTTACATAATCAACTAACATGAAGCTTTTATGTTCCTAAAAAGTATTTTGTCCAGTAATGTTTTGCTTCACTCTTCTATTTTTCTTTGCTGTAGTAATATAACATATAATGAAGAAAGGAGTAGATATGTCTTTTTGTTTGTTTATTGGACAGGGACAAATGCATAAGACATTGCTTCATAAAATACACAAACTAGATTCCATGCATACAGGTTTTTAGCCTAATGGCTCATTTACAGCCGCTGTCCCTGGTTTGTCTTGTTTAGTTTAAAACAGTAGAACCAATAAAATACATACAACAAATTCCTCCAGTACAAGAAGATACAGGCTTAAAAAGAAGTGGAGACCAGAGACATTTAACAATATTGAACAATACAACAACACGTGCTCACACCAGGGTGCCCCAGGATTCTCAAAGTTAAATTTAAGACTACCTAGGATGAAATTTAATTCCAACTTCACTGTCATTTAATGGAAAATCTGTATTAATTTTAAGCCCGAGAAAATTAGTTAGTTAGTTACATGAATTTAATAAAACATTTTATCATAAAACATTAATATTTAACATACTATAGCTTGGGGTGTGTTTGTACTATGATAAGATAAAATGAATCAAGGACGTCACTTTGTGTTGAAAAGTGGTGAGAACAAGACAAGACGATATTTTAACACTATTTGATGAAATATTGAATGCTGAAATATATTTAAATGGGGGTCTGGGGGTCCCCTAGAAAATTTTGAGCACTACACACTTAATTTCCTGCATTCTGGAGACATTTTCTGCACCAATTTATGGTAGAATTGTCTTTATTTAAATAAAGTGAATCAGATTTTTTTTTTGCTTAAACTTTTTTGAACAATGCACATTTTTCTTTTATCTTTAAATTGCATTGCATGTTTTCTTCTTGTGCAAAAAATACCTTTCTCAAAGTATTTTCATTTGTTTTTTTAACATTTCTTGTTGCAAACCATTTTTCATGAAATATTTAACAAATATTTACAAATATTACCAAAAAAAAAGTGATGGAGACATGTCCCCAGTATCCACAGCGTAAATGACACCTATGAAATGAATACATATTTGTGCACTAAGAACTCTTAAGGGGTGAAATCAAAAATACAAACAAATTGCATGGTATTAGTTGTTACACTTAGTTGCACCTTGGCTAGATAAGGTAATGTGATGTAATATAATAAGCCAGTTGCTTCAGTGATTATTCATCCTGTACTGTTTTGTATCCAAAGGCTGCTTGAAATACAGTATTATATAATATTGGCTTGAAAGCAGCGGGGGTAAGAAGTTGGGCTCCGGCATCTGGGGGATGTAAGTTTAATGTCCGTTAGTTTGATGTTTCCATTCACATGACATTAGCCTAACAGCGGCGCAACGCCGACACACAGACATGGTCCTCATACACACCTGTCTCTGTTGTATCATTCAATTTTATTTATATAGCGCCAAATCACAACAACAGTTATCTCACAGCGCTTTTCATAAAAGAGCAGGTCTAGACCGTACTCTGTGATGTTATTTACAGAAGCCCAACAGTTCCCACCAAGAGCAGCACTAGGAGACAGAGGCAAGGAAAAACTTCCTTTAAGATGCAGAACCATGGCTCAGGGTGGGCGGCCATCTGCCTCCACCGGTTGGGGGTGAAGGGGAGAGAGAGAGAGAGAGAGAGAGAGAGAGAGGCAGCCTACACAATATCCACACAGAGGTACAGACAGTAAAGGTGATGTTGCTATAGACCAAAATATAAAATGGTACAGATATTTATAGTAGTGTTAATGATCCATCCATCCATCGTCAACCGTTTATCCTGCTTATCCAGGGTCGCGGGGGGGCTGGAGCCAATCCCAGCTGACATCGGGCGCAAGGCGGGGTCCACTCTGGACAGGTCGCCAGTCCATCGCAGGGCCACTAGTGTTAATGGTAACAGTCGTAATGTTAATGATTATAATAACAATAATACCAATAGGACTAGTAACAATAGTCGTTGCAGCAGAGGGTGTCGAGCAGGAACACGGGGGCAGCAGGTGACCCGCAACCACAGATCCAGACTCCACAGCTCCAGAGCCAGAAAACCTGCAGGAAGTGATAGGAGAGAGGAGAGGGACGAGAAAGCACAAGACTACCAGAAAGGGGAGAAGTTGTGTTAGTAACATGCAATAATGGGATAAGGTTGCATACAGAGGGAGAGAAAGTAGAGGAGAGAGGAGCTCAGTGCATCATGGGAAATCCCCTGGCAGTCTAGGCCTATAGCAGCATAACTAAGGGATGGTTCAGGACTCACCTGAGCCAGCCCTAACTATAAGCTTTATCAAAGAGGAAAGTCTTAAGCCTACTCTTAAATGTGGAGATGGTGTCTGCCTCCTGAACCCAAACTGGAACCTGGTTCCACAGGAGAGGAGCTTGATAGCTGAACGCTCTGGCTCCTAGTCTACTTTTGGAGACTCTAGGAACCACAAGTAACCATATAATAAGAGTGAATTATAGTCACACACACACACACTTTTCATTTATGACATTATGACATTAATTAAATCCTATGAAAGGATTTAAGACCTTGGTAGATGAATTTTAATACTTTGGTAGTGAAATTTAATTTTGGAAGATGAAATTTAAGACTTTAATACTTTAAAGACCCTGCAGGTACCCTGCACATGCACGCCCAAAGTGTATACATATGTTTGTATGTATTGTATTGTAGCCTGCAGTGTTCACAGACTTGTTTCAGCCACAGCTTTTAATGCGGCTTTAATGACAATGTGTGTTCTGACAAATGTTCATTGTGTCCTTTGCATCACCTTTCTGGCTCTGTGCAGGGCTACAACTCCCTCTGTTTCTAACTAGCATGCGCCTGACTCAGAAAGGAGTTCAGCCCAAACCCCCCCTACCACCACCCCCACCCCCACCACCTCGTTTTTTATGCACGCATCATCACATTTCCCCAAAAATCCAACTAGAATATGTCACGTAGAGCAGATTTAAACACTGCTGGTGTTTGTAGTGATGGATAAAGATGATAATTATCGTGTAATTCCTAAAGGAAAGGAGGGACGAATGTAAAGTCTAAAAGAAAATAGAGTTAAGTTAGAATAAATGTAAATTATTTTCTGTGTCCTCTGATTTGGGTTTTATATGCTGAGCTGTTCCTGCTTCTCTAACTTGTTGTGGTTGAATTATCTTAAAGCTCCTCTGTGTTTTTCTTCTAAAAGCTGATGAGAGAAACATGTTTTTTACTGAATCATTAAAACTGTCTTCAGTTTCCAGGGAAACGTGATCCTCGTAAATATTATTCACATCATCCACTTACGGTCAGTCTTCTCCGGGGTTTTTTCTTTTTTTTTTGAGAGTGAGTTTGAGATCTTGTTTTTTTCTGCCACAAACCGGATTTGTATGAGTTCGTTTAATAACCTTCCAGTGCTGAACTGTATAGTACAGAACACATCCTATTAAACCAAAGTGATCAACTTCATGAGAAGTACACTCAGATTCATTACTTGTCATAGATGGAATAAAACAGCAGCAGTCATCGTGTCAGAATTGAGCAAATTGCTGGGTCAACTCTGGGCCACTGCTTCACCCGCTTAATGAAAGGAGTAGGAGTTCTTCCTGAGATGTTTCAGTGTACCAGAACGGATGTATTAACATAAAAAGAGGAAAAACAAAGATGATATGTTCAGTAGAAGCAGAGGGCTGAAGATGTGGCTTTGCAAGATCTGCTTTCAATTTAACATTTGTTCCAGTGTTTCCAAAAAACAAAGGGAATACCTCGTGTCACTTTGAGTCGGCTCAGTTGTCATTTTGATTAAATCTTTTGAATCAATTAGCCGACACATGAATTTATACATGAAATTCCTCAGTATCACGTGAAGGACGGAAACTTTACTAGTCACAAACTTATGACTGGCATTGTCCATCCTGGGAGCTCGATCAAGATTCTGAATTCATCATTAAATGTCACCAGCAGCTTTTTCATTTTCGCTTTACTATAACTGCACCCCAGGCGGTCTGTATAGAGTGGAATACAGTAAGTTTTAAACAGAGCTATTTTAACGTCATCTGACTGTACATGTGAAATTTGCTTGCCCACGTATTGGCTTGTGCATACAGTTCGCAACACTGGCTCTGAATTTCATCATAACATAAATCATTCCTGATTATATGACTCAAATTTCTTACTCTGTTTACCACATTTAGTGCTTAGTCTGCTATAAAAAATGAAGGAAATAGTGCTTCTGATCCTCCTTGGTTTTAGCAATCATGATAACACTCTTTAGAGTTAAAGTGGATGTCATGCTGCACACCATAACTTGAGCAGTTAGTATAACCCGGCACTATATGGACGAGGAGATCAGAGTCCAACAAATGGTTAATAAGACCATTCCCCAGAATACAACCAGTCTTACACTTTTTAGAAAAATCATCCATTTAATAGAACAGGTGACAAAGAGGAAGGGTGCAGATATGCTCTTACCCCACCTAACTTGATAGTTTAACGCGAATACCAGAAAAGCAAGATCTTTTAACAAACAACAATAAAAACAATACCATGATTCATTTGGTCAAACGCTTTGGACACATCAAGAAAACACATATTGTAGTGTTACGTCTTCTATACTTATTTACAACTTCCTTCAAAGCATAAATACACAAATCTGTGCTGTGTTTACTTTTAAAACCAACCTGATTATCAGTGGGTGTTATGTATTCTTCAAGCCTATCCCAGCCAGCGCAGTGCTGAGCAATGGGAGATGCTGAGTGCTTGGTGTGTTTGGTTTTCTCTCTCCCCGCTCAGTGGAGATGGTGGGCGTTACCTCCGGCTCCCCTGGGTTGGCACTCACGCACCTGCTCTTCATCACGCCAATCAGCCTCGCCTTTTTAAGGACAGACCAGCCTTCCAGTCCATCCAGTGTGCTCAGCAAAGCAGTCTAGTTTAATCTGCCCTGTAGTAGAAACGCTGTTGTTCTGTGATAATGTCTGTTGAACACACTGGGTGTCCCGGTCTTCAGGATCTTTCTACCTGCCCTCACACTCACCGGTTCACCAAGCTCACTCTGCTCGCCGCTGAACTCAGTGGACTGTTTTCCTGAAACACCAGCCTCACCTTCCTTCCAGCCAAACACCCGCCAGCACACTTTAGACCCCTTGACTCAAACCAAACCCAGGCCTCACTCAGCTGTCACCCACTCTGCTTCATTCTGTTGTCTCAATAAATAACTCTGTATCCGGTCTGCTCTTGGGTTCAGATTCTGAAACCTTTACAGGGATCAGATTTAGAGCAGGAGAGTTGATTTGTACGTTATATCTCACAGCGTTGATTGAATTGGGGGTATTTTTTCATTCATTACATTTGGACATGTACACTCATTTGGCTGACTCGCTCATTAACAATTTTGCATGACCTGTTGTCCTTTAATTTTTATTTTTTTGAGAGTCTACCGGAGCCACCCACATCCCGACCACATCTACTGCAGAATCGCTGCAGTCCCCCATTATACCAAATCTGCCACCTTGAACAGAGATAACAGAGCACATTTTTCAGATGAAAAAGTGGAAATGATGGTAGTAGATAAATTTCGTTTACAGACTGACATTCCACAGGAAGTGGCTGTATTTTCAGATTTTAATTAAAAACCACATAACGAGGCATTCACAAGGACAGCTACGTGCTCTGCCTTTTTTGTTTTTGTTTTTTTGCTGCTGCCATCACTACAGGCAACCACTAACACTCTCGACCGACAGTCACCAGTTAATGAAGGCCACTCGTTAAACTGAAACACCATTATTTCTCTTCTGAGGTAGTAGACACAACTCATGGGCCCTCCAGTACCTGTGCCACATCCTGTCAAAGTTGAGCTTATGAGCTAAACCTGTGAATATTATTACCTGGGATATTTAATGTTCTCATGTGTAGGTTTCAGCCAGTCACTTGTTCCAGTCATAAAAAGCTGTTTGTAGGCTTTTTTTCTTTTTTTATAGATTGATGTGGGAAAATGTGTTTGCTGCCTATAACCTGTGTTTCCTAGAAAGTAGCTTTAGACACGCTCATTTGCATATGTCAATTCATGCATTTGCATTTACACAATTACACGACTGAGAATCTTTTCAGCAATGATTATGAACTGAGCTTAAACTTACAACACTAAAATTGTAAAAGTGGAAAAAACCCTTCTTTCTACAGTCTAGTAATTTAAAGCTGTTAGGAACGCTGGGACGCACATTCACAGCTCATTCACGGTTTTGTCTGGCTGCTGATTGGTGGGCTGAATGTGCTGCAGCACAAAGAGTCAAAATCACTGTCACTTATAAGTCACACAATTTGTTGCTAGACTTTGCTGCTTTTTACAAAATATGCAAAATGGGTTTTAAAATCAGATTTTTTTTTTAAAAACACACTGGGAGGAAGGTTCCTGCTGTCCTCCTCCTGTACTTGGTGTCCACAGCATGAAATCAGTGTTTTACACTTTGCTTTTACATGTTCAGTTTAATGAGGTCTTGTTTTTCATAACCTGAGGTCAGTGCTGTATTTTAAATTATACAATGCATTTCATAAAATTAATAAGTAATAAAGTTAACCTTGTGGCAAACTACCTCTCTCAAACTCATTCTCAGTCGGCCTGCCAGCAGCGCAGAGCGCCTGGAACATAATCAAGTACTCAGCTGTGAAGTAATGAAAAAATCAAAACCCTGATCAGGCTTGTCTTCTGCGGACCTGTGGTTGTTTCTGGGCTCTGGAGGAACGCCGCCATCACTGCATTGACATGCAAATGAAATCCTCGCCCTGTAAAGTATTATCTTTGAAGCCTGACTATCCATTTAGCTAATTGCTTCAGTTAATTTATGAGTTTGTTGTGCGTGAGAATACATGTTTATTTATGAGGCTCCTGAAAGCCTGTGGGAGGAAGGAATGATTACAGACGACCAAACGGTGAAAACAGCTTGTTTGTTTTCCGAGTAGTTTACACTCAGATTCTCTGCAGCGGTTGGACGAGTGCCAGCGCATCAACAACATTATAATCAAGAAGGTTAAAGGCTGTACAGTACGCTGTCAGAACAGGAGGATTAGCGTGAACATGACTGTTAATTAACGGTTAATTGGAAACTGAAAGTGTGAATATATCTGTCTACGCGTGTGTGTTCACACCAAACGTGATGAAAATGTTTAAGGCAGCGCAATTACACAACCCAGAGTCAAGAGCATGCTTTTTCTTTAAGACAAAATAGACACAAAGTGTGCGCTATAGATTAAATCGAGCGTGCGTGTGACGAGAACAGACTCCAACCAATGACCAAATGATGGATGTGGTTTACAACGGTCGCAGGTAGACCTTGAGTTGGCATTGTTTTGCCTTATTATTAAATGGAGCACGATCACTTTCTCCTGCTCTACTTCAGTACATGGTCATTCCAGTATTATTCCCTCCCCTACCAAAGTACTGTGGCCAGATACAACAGCTCGCTCCGACCTTCTAATATAAACAACACTTATATTCAGACACAGCATGCAACTGATTTCACTGAAAAGATCGAAGCTCATTGGGATTGTTTTTCGTTTTGATTGGTTATTCTTCCTCCTGTCCTTTAGTCCTCTGAAAGTTGTTATCAAGGATGTTCCACTCCCTCTAATATTCTCAGAGGAAACAAGGAGCTTGGAGCAAAGAATCATGATAGGAATTTATCTTACAGTGAAGTGAAAGAGATCATGTGTGTTTGACAGAAGTATCCATCAATTTATAAAGCAGTTAAGATTTGTTCTACAGCGATCAGCTACAACATGCATCAGCAATAATCATATATAATCACATCAAAGTCATTACTGAGTGAAATTACTTTTGATTGGATACAGTTTGCTTACGGTTCCTTTTATAAAACTTGTGTAATTATTATTTTGGATGGCATAGTTTCATGGGATTGAGTGATGAGGTGGGGTGATACTCCATATTTTTACACTTGTCAACTATACTCACTTGAAGAGCTGACGCAATAATGAACGTGTGAGCAAATCAAAATAAATATTTTGGATATTTATTGTGTTTGGTGCGTGTGATTTGGTTTTGCAGTACCCATATTCAATTTCTTCTTTGCATGTTGTTGTCTGTGAAGGTTCTCAGTCATCCAGGTCATAGTTATCCAACGAAGGTTAAAGTCAAGGGGAACTGGACTTGGTTGAAGATACTGGAAGACGCCAGGGAAACTTTTGTTATTTAACCTCAATGGGGTCGTTTGCCGGGATCATCGATACCGCTGGTTCATTAGTGTTCCTGGCTGTTGTAACGACAGTCTTCATGGTCGTTAGTGCCACTGCGGCCAAGTCTGAACGACCATCGTTGGCATCTTCATCTAAGGCCAAGAGATGTTCTGTTGTATTGCATTGGACTTTTGCTTTTGCATGCTTATATATTGTGGTGCTTTTTTGTGTGTTTTGTTTTAAGTAGTGTCTTTAACTTGGCTTTTCCTCACCCACAAAGTAGTGCTAATGTGAGCCACCTGTGGCTGAGTTGGACCGACAATTCATGTGGCCTATCAGAGGCCACAGAGATGGGATTTATCTTACTGTTCTACAAATGTTTGGTGATTTAGAGAAAGAACAGTGACTGAACACAGAGCATGGGGAGACAAGAAGTGAGCAGCAGCAGCACCATGGCAGTGTATACAAACATCAACTGCTAGTGGCTAAAAGTGGGGCATATTAAAACCTCTCCATTCAGCATTAAGTCCCTTAAAAGGCCGGTGTTTGTTCTGTGAAATGACTGTTAACAAGTGTATTTGAAAAGGGATGTTTAACTGGCCTTCAAACGACCCCACTGAGGTTAAATAACAAAGTTTCCCTACCAGTCAGTCAGAACTGAAGAACTGAACTGAACTGAAGTCTCCTGGATGAGGGACAAAACGTCTTCTAGTAGGTGTCAGCCTATTTAAACAACAGAGCTTTAACCCCTGTTTACAAATGTACAGTGTCTGAATCCCAATCTCCACACCCACAGACTTTGAGGCACGTTCTTGGTAAATCTGTGGGTTTAGGGCTGTCCCCCTGTCAAATTGTCAAATACATGAGGGTTCTCTCTCGTTTGAGCCCTTTATGCACACTTTCTGTATGTCTGCATCCCTGTAGACCTTGCCTGAGGGGAATTACCCACAGTTCATAGTGTTGTGACATTAAACATGGGGTTACCAGGGGAAACCGGCGTTAATAAAAAGTAAACTACAAGCGTGTGATGCTGTTTGATAAAAATGAAAATGGTCATTCTCAAATGATCAATTGGTCCCTTCAGTGTCTCGGCCATGAAGACTGTTAAAAATGTCAAAAAGTCCCTAACCCACAATTGTTTGGCTTCGTCAAGGTAATGCGACATGTTGTTGAAAGTGAGGTGCTTTCTCATTTAACATGTAACCGGGCCCTTGCTGCCGCTTGCACTTACCAGGGGCCTCCTTTCTAAAAGGCGCGTGCATACACCACTTCCCATGCAAAGGATGTGATCTATAAAATGTACGTCCTTCCCCGCAAACTCTGAGGCATGTGTACACATAAACTGGAGAAATGAGAAACGGCGACTCGCATGGCAGAAGGATAAAATGTTTCAAATGGATACTACTGTGTAAACAGAAAAACAGACAATAAAAACATGAGATCATTTGCAGTACACAAAAAAAGAAACATGCATTAGGATAATAAACACACACTTGGATATGTTTTTGTAAAAAAATGCCTGAAAAATGTTAGAGTTTAATCAGGAATCATAATAATTTATACTTGCATGATGTGCAATTTATTCTCATAAATAAGGTGAACAGTAGGACACATGACATTTAAATTGATGCCGTTTGGCTTCAGAGTGCTTAGTTTAATATATTTTTATCTGATGTTCTTTGCCTTAATGTATTTGAGCCAAATGCTGTGTGCCAGCTTGTGGATGTGATGCGCTGCTTGTAAAAAGACGTTCGGGAGAAGTAGATCTTTCAGTGTACCGCTAAGGGGGTGGAGCTCCGGTGCAAAATCGTTGCGTGTAACTGCATTTGACACACCAACAAAATTCTTCAGCTTCACCAAAAAGAACATCAGTGTCACAGTGGGTTAAATTTCTTTAAAACTTCTCGTTTGGGCAGGTGTGAATGCAGCAATCGAACTCGGGTGCGCACCAGAAGCGGACCAAACAAGCGGACCGAGACTTCCTTGAAGAGGAGGCTTTCAAACAAACTCTGGTGCGGTTCATTTGTGATGTGAAAGCAAACGAACTGTGCTGTGTGGGAGCAGGGAGAGATCTAAAACATGCAGCACAAGGGGTACTACAGGAGAGGGTTGGGAAACAATGGGCTATACTATAGGCTAATAAACCCTGAATTATTCATCACCATGAACACACACTCACTGCAGTTTATTCCGACTCAGTCCCACATCCACTGTCCTGCTGCCCCAAATACTCACTGCAGCACCACATGTGGATTCATCCGCCCTAGGAAATGATCCCTAGCAAATGCACGATTTCCTCCCGTTTGAGGATATTACTGAGCCTTTGTAAACATGAAACTTTATTTTTGTGGGGAGCTTTTAAAGATTGGCAGGAACTAATGCACTTGGAGCTGAAAGGCACAGGCAGGGTAGGGAGGTCAGAAAGTCTAACACAACATTGGTTTGGCTCTGCACATTAGTTTTGTTGACAGTAAGAAAAATATAGAATAACTTTCTTTTCCCACTGCTGGGACATTTCTTGTGATGTGCTCTGTGCTCATTGTAACTTAGCCTGTCAGTCAGTCAGACCCTGAGGCCGGGCTGAGGTCCCAGAGGGGTTCATGTCAGTCAGAGTAAATGTGTCGCAGAACCTCGACTTCAGCTGTTGTGGGACATCAGGCTGAAAGCAAGATAAGAGAGGAGGGAGGAAGAGTCAGTGACTTCCTCAACAAATTCTGTTGGAAGGTTTCAAGACACACTTTGAATGTAGCTAAGATCTAAGGCGATACAGCAGCTTTGTACGAAAAGCTTGTGGCCACTGGGACATGACTTACTGGGACACTGGATGGAACTGAGCCATCATTAACAAAGTTTATTTCCCCCCCGGTGCCATCAGAGACATTAAATGTCCTCTCACTCAGCACTTCAGTCCATTACAAGGTATCTTAAAATAATGGCTGAATTTACATAAGCACTGTACGTCAACCTTGCACTCAAGATGTTATGGATATTAAGCAGATTTGCATAAAATTGATTGAACACGCAATTAAGGGCCACCCTCAAGACTGGATTTCACATTCTTACCTGAATGCTGTTCTCTTTTTTGTACAGAGTGTAATGAACATTACGAATAAACAGACTTTAAACACTCTCTTAACACCATAAAACTTCAATTAATAGGCCGGGCTTTTATTTTCATCACTGAACTCACCCTGTCTATATTTGGGACGGGCATTTATTTCCTTACACACACAGCTATTGCTCAGCAAAGATTAGAAATAGGTATGTTGTTAATTTCAACCAGCGTGGATTTTACTTGCGTATAAAAAGTTGTGTTCATTTTTTTTTTTTACTCTTATTTAAGTTTGAACTGAACAATGGAACTGTGGAGAATCTAACCGATCTAATGATGTGTAGCATGTCCATATTAACAAAACTAAACATTTATATTGGTAGGCACAATCTAAGCAGCTCAAGCAGGTGACCCGGTGGGCTTTAAGAGGTTTTATACATCCAGAGAATTTCTATAAAACCAGACCAGGCTTCTAATTGAGATCTGCATTCATTTGTCAAAACGTGTAGCCACACCAGGACAGTAAAAGGGACAGGCGTTTAAAGCGTGATTTCTACGTCTACGTGGTAGCCTACAGCGTAAGCTACACACATAGCGTTGGTGTCTGCGTAGTTCTGCAACTATTGGGGCTGCGAGGCTACCCAGCCAACCAACCACAGCTGTCACGATCCACGTCGCCCCGACGAGTAGTTACATTTCTGAGGTGCACAACAGGCTACTATTCCCTATTCTTATATAACTTGCATCTGTTTACCTAATATTTATATAGTTCGACATTTATTTATGTCAACTGTATGTCTGTACGTGTAAAATACTACTTGGCAATAAAGTTCTGATGAGGCTTAATTGGGACAAGGGTTGTAATTGAAGTTTGAAGGTACACTTTCTGAAAGCATTTTCCTGAGTTTGTTTGCTTGTTTCCTAGTTCTTATTCGACTTCAAAAGATATTTAAACTTTTTAAAATGTTCCTGAGTTTTCTGTCTAAATGGGTTTTTGAAGAATCAAAGCTCATAAGAAAAAAGAAAAAAAACGAGCAGTGTGTTTTTTTGTTTGGTTTTTTTTTTTCTTGTGAGGAAAGTGGGTTATCAGGGTCAGAAGTGGATTCAGGCAATGTGGTTCAGTGCGTCATCGCCCCACACAAAGAACCACCAACGCCACAGTAGGGGAAAAAAACAGGTTGGAAAATAAGAAGCCATGTGAAGATTGTAGAGAAAAGATCAAAGCTGCAGAACGGGGCTGCTGTGCTGCCATAAATCATACATTTTGGGAGGATTTTCCTCACAATGCTATGGTGAAGGATCAAAGGCAAGTGTCTGTTCCAGCATATTGGTCTGGAGAAACTGCTTCATCATCTTGTGACTCAGAGCCACTCAGAACCAGTATGACAGAGTTTAGACTTTAACAAGAAAACCAAAGCTGCTGTACTAAACCAGTAAACAAGAGAACATCACAAAAGAAAAGAATGGAGGGTAAGTCTTACCAAATCAGTGAGACTCCACAACTATAATGAATGAATCATTTTCTTTCTTCTTTTCTTCTTCTTTCTTTCGAATGCACTATTACTAAATTCATTACTTAATAAGCAACAATCAAAATTTGGAAATTTAGAGTCTAAACATTCAAAAAATGATCATCCGCTTCAGCAGGACTGTGTAGGGTTGGCTATTGTTTGAATATTTACTAATCGAATCTCAGTTCCGGTTCCAACCCCGTCACCACAGATCTTCGTCAGTGCTCCGTGACCTCCTTCCTCCTCGCTCATCTTCCCCTTCATGGTTAAAGGGAAAGGAGTCGCTGTCCCAGAGGGGCGTCTCTGGGGACATCGGTTTCCCTTCAGTATAAAAGGTGAACGTCGGCTCACCTGTGTTTTGTACCTGAGACGTTGCTCCTGTTAGCGTTAGCTGGATCTGGGAGAGCGTGACACGTTGAACACGGTGAAGCGTTCCTTCAGATTCACGCTGTGTTGAAGGAAACGCTTCGTCGTGTCGGAGCTGCTTCGTCCCTCGCACCAAACCTGGCAGATAAGAGACACTTATGGACTGTAAAACGCTCACTGCAGTTCAGTCAGGAGCTAAAAGATGCAGAACCCAAACGCACGGGTCTTAACGAGTCCACCGGTCTTGGAAATTTGTTCCGGCTCCAACTTGGAACGGCACATTTTAATTCAGATGAGGTGTTCTGTGTTAGATTATTTTGCCCATGCGTTCTGTGTTGTGGTTTCTCTGTGTCTGGGTTTTGTTTTCATCTCTTAGTGTTACTCCTGGGGCCTGAACCACGAAGCGAGTTCAACAAACCCAGGATATGTTTTTGTTATCTGGCTTAACTAACGCTAACAATCGCGCTCGGGATAAGCGGTACCACAAAGCTGGTTATCAACTCGGTAAGTATTTTATGAACGAGGATTAAACTGTAACACTACAGAAATACGACAGTAGCACAGCTGCATCTGACACATGCTGGGAGACAGAAAATCGCCAATAGTGAATCCCTAAATGATTATGCGTAGTCATTCATAAACCAATAAGACGAAAAATCCTTTCATGCCATAGAATATGCTCAGATAGTGGCTGAAAGACTGAATCTCAACATTTAGGCTACTGAAAACTCCCCTCATCGCGTCTCTGTAGTAGGCTATACTAACCTAAAATCGACTAGATGCCAACGTTCAGATTAAAATTTAGTATTTCGATATCCCTACCAAACTGCTCATAATATTCAGCCTCAAATAAGAAAAATGAAACCCATTTATTTTAACGGCTGCGACAGGCTGTGTGAAACGGACTAGGAGCAAATAAAAAATAGGCTATTAAACACATTTCAAAGCAGTAGACTAAGTAGGCTCAGCCTACTGTAAAAACCTGCAGGTCTACAGTGACCTGCAGGTTTTAATCAGTCTCTGTAGGATGATGTCGCTTTAGCCTACATGAGTTTTATATATTTATATATATATTTGTCCAAATCCAGTAAAGTTCTCCAAGCATATAGACCGTATTGCAATACAATCAATCTCACTAACATCTCCCTAGTGCTCCGAACTGCTTTTTAGGAGCAATAAGCAAGACATTAATGAACTCAAAGATTACAATTTCTCCTTGTAGTCTCAATTGAGTATCATTTGTCTTACCCAAATGTCAGAAACGCTCTCTCTATCTCATCTTTTATCCTCTGGGAGTTTTAAGAGCAACAAATGAGACATATACAATTAAGATCTTAGTGCTTTCTCGAGTAAAAGTAAAGACTGTTCTGAGCAAAAGATTTTTTCTCTGGTTACATTGCAAACAGGAACTACTAAAAGCTAATTCAGCACACTTTATCATGTTGTTAGGGTAATTTTTATCTAAGCCATGCTACTGTTTCAGACATTGTTTTTCCCTTAGTTCTTCAATTTGTGCTCCTGTTGGACTGTCGAGACTAAAAATGCTGTGTACCTTGGTGGAAATAGTAATCACATTCATCGTTTTCAGTAATCTTGAATTGAACAGTTTGAGACGTTTTCTATCCAAGGGGCCTGAGTTAAGTGATCTGTAGGATTTATCCTCTGGGTACAACAAAGTCCGTGCCAAAGTTTACGTTCATCTGACTGGAAGCGAAGACATTTTGGATCCCATTGTTTAAACGGCTGACTAACATCGCCGTCCTCAATCCCCATTCCCCAGAAACAGCTGTCACTTTAGCTCTAAATACAAACGGGTTACAACTGAGAAAATATCCCATTAACACCGTCTGAGAGGCTGAAGATCTGAAAATGAAAGTGTCTTTCAATTGTCGTTGCTGGTGTGAAATGTTCTCAAACAGTGAGTGTAAAATCAAAACTAGTAAAAGCAAGTTATAGCCTAACATCAAAAACCTCATTTGATCTCCTTCTGTTGAAAACATTAGATACAGTATTTTCCTCATGATTTAAGGGAAGCTGAGTTTCTGTGCAGTTTCGTCACCTCGCGTGTACCTGGTGTAGCTGACTACTGGGCAAACTGTACAGTGCAGGAGGACTCTCCTCTGATCCTCTGCTGCTGTCTGATCTCTCATGTTTAATACATCACACCAGCAGTTTTTTGACATCTGCAATTTACTTTCTTGTTGAACACACTTAACCTCTTCCTGCCTCGTCTTCATCTACCCCAGTCAGTGCTTCCCTGTGTGGTTTGACATAATGAATACTCAGAGGTTTTATAAGCAGGTTGAGACAGTTGTGAGTGTTTCCAGGTAGAAATTCAAAGCTGCATTGCATTCTGGCTTATTTCCTGGTGGTGTGATCTCTGCTTCTCTGGAAATTTAACTTTCATTTTAAAACTCATTGTGCAAAACGGCTCTCCAAAGAAAGTGTTTGATTCTGAGGAACTGAATTCAAAATTGAATGTTGACCACATCTCAGTGTGTTCCAGTGATTTAAAAAAATAGGTTTACACAAGTCTGTTCAAATAATAGTTAATGTACATGTTAACAGAGTCAGATGTAGTAGTATTATAATTACACTTTTTTAGCAATCACCTGACATGGTATACCTCCGGTGTCAGTATATGAGGAACGTTTTGAGGCTTATCCTTCTGTGTACAGGTACAGATTTTGTTTGCATGTGATATTGTTGAATGCATTTCTCCCTGGGCTAATATTGTTATGTGGGTTGGTGGCAGTATCTGTCAGGCAGTGAGGAGGCCACAACAGACCAGCCTGTGACCGACGGCAGCAGAACAGTCCTTGTTTGAGTTAGTTTGGCTTTGCCACACAAGGAAATCCCCGCGACCCGACCCCCGGATAAGCGGATGAAGATGGATGGATGGACACTTAAGGAAAGGAAGTCGAGCACACCCAGCCACAAATGGCCTAATTCCCCTCTACTTCCCCCAATGAACTGACTTTTAGCTTGCTTGGCTTAACTTTTTATTTCAATATATTAATAAAATTTGAAGTTTCTATTTTGCACAGCCTGTTGTCTTTTCCCCACTTCTTTTTTACCTCTGCTTTGTCAATTCTGAGCTAAAGAGGGGTGTTCCATTAAGTTCACTTTCAGGGTTAGTACAGTCTGAAGACAAATCTGAACCTAGCATTTAATAGCTGATTCACAGGTTTGAGAAAACCTATGAGAGCTTTGTAGCATTATTGCAGGAATAATGAGGAATGCTATCCAGCTACATCTATATTCCTATGACAGACTGTCAGACTGAAATGGCAATTCTATCCCCATTCCAAGCCTGTCGCCTGCAGCTCTTCATCTAACAGCTCACCGTGGCTGCAGCTGACTCTTCATTACTCCTTGATTTTCTTCTGAATAACTTGCTACCTCGTGTCCTGTCAATCTCTGTCTTGTGTGACGGCAATTTGAAACCAGCATGGGAATGGCGGGGCTCCAGAAAAGAAAATACGCTATATAGAGAGGTCAGTACAGACTGTAAATACAGTAAATGGCTAGTTTGATTGGATGAAAATCATAATTACAACTTCAGTGGCAATGATTGGCTGCAGTTGGACACAAAGGCATATGATTAGGCTCATCAAACACGACGCGCTGTATGATTATCTGATTTTGACCATAGAAACGGCTGGTTTAACGAGTCAGTCTAGAGTTGAAGTTAGTTTGTATAAACCTGCTTGTCTCCTGGGGGGAAACGCTGAGCTGCAACTGCTCTAAAGCTAGTTTCTGTCATTCCCCTTGGAAATATTAAAACCTTAACCATCTGCTGTTTAGAATGAGTTGTTAACATGTCTTAGGCTTTTTGTGCAAAGGTCAATCACCATATGTATTTTTATCGGAAGCTAAGGGGTTTTAATGTCGACACCACTTTTATGAATTCTTTCGAGTCTGTTCTAACCTTCTCTTCTACCTGCTAGTTTAGGTTACTGTCCTTTTAAAAAAACAGGTTGGAAGAAATTGTTACTGTGCAGTAAAATTGCAGGCGTAAATCTGAATTACCTCTCCCAAATATACAAAGTCAGAACCAGGAAGAAGACCCAGTCAGTCCTCGCTGACCTGAGTCGCCCCTTGTTCAGCGAGTTCAGGTTGCTCCCATCTGGTCACAGATATAACCTACCGAGGTGCAGGACTAATACATTTAAAAACTAATTTGTCCCTGCTGCAACATAGGGTCATTTCTGGTTTTGTGTCTTATTTAGAGTGCTGATTGTGCTTCTGGTTGTGCAACAAATTGCACCTCAGAGATGATCAGAAATACTTTATTGATCCCTGAGGGGAAATCCTTTTGTTACAATTGCTCACTTTGCATGTATTAAGGTAGAAAAATAATTTTATAAATTAAAAATAAAGGTTTACCTTTTAAAACTATTGTGTTTTGTTCTAGTTTCTCTCTAAAAACAAATCTTGATCTACCTGATCTAATCAAGAGACTATTGATATAATATGGAAGTGCATTAGTGTCTGTGTTTAACGCTGGACTTGGACATTGTCTAATTTTGTCCAACTAAATACAACCAGTAAATGGAGCCAGAAATGTGCAGTGGACATCCCCAGAGGCTGTCGTAGTGTTTAAGGCTGATGTAGGATGAATTTAGGGGACTTAGATCAGGGATGAAAATTGGACTGACAGCTGTAGCAAAGTAAATTGTGTTTAATGGCTGAACAGGAAGAACCAGGAGATGAGGCCTGAGAATGAAAGAGAGACAGACTGGTGACATGAGCCAGTTTTTTTCCTCTCCAAATGAAATCAATCTGAATTCCCATGAAAGTATTTATATGAGCAGTAAATCAGATGATGGGATAATGTGTCCTGTTTACATGCAGCACGGTCAGTAATCAAACGCAATCACTGTGACTGAATCCAGCTCTGCAACACGTCAGAGCTTTAGAAAAAGATAAGTGAACCTGTACCGAGCTCCTGGCATCAGAAAAACATCTGTTTGATCAATGAAAATTATTTAATCAGAATAAATTATTTCTGCGGTTAAAGCGAAGAAGCAGGTGGTGATGGAGCAGTGGATAAGATGATGCCTTTGGTGTGAGACCCATGTTCAATCCCCCACTGTGACCCATCCACCATTGTGTCCCTGAGTTGCTCCAGCAGAGCAGCGTGCGACCTCTGACATGTATAGCAATTGTATTTGCTTTGGATAAAAGCGTAAGATAAATGAACCAGCGGTTTTATTGTTTTCCAAGGAAACGCCTCCTGGAGCTGCCTCGCCAGCATTAAAGCATCATATTTGGTGAAACTGTCACTTTATCCTGACAGCAGCACACGAGACAGATGATTATTTTCCTCTGGCTCCTCCTTCCATTAACATTTGCAAGAATCCACCGTTCCCTGAACAAAAGAACCAATCAGAGCCAGGAGGAGTCTCTAACGCAGTGTCAATCACTGCTCGTGCACACGCTGTGCAGCCCCTCCTCACTTGCTCTCACTCAGTCAAGCTCAGCATCTTCAACTGAGAAACAACCAGCAGCTGTGAAAGAGCTGTCCTTCTCTGCTAACAACAGTGTATAGTGGGAGAGAAACGTGGAATGGCTCTGCATTGTATGGCTAAGATCCTATGCTCATGTATAACTATTCAATTATTGTCTGTCTGCCAAAATTATAAAGGCAACACTTTGTTTTTGCCCCCATTCATCATGAGCTGAACTCAAAGATCTAAGACTTTCTCTATGTACACAAAAGGCCTATTTCTCTCAAATATTGTTCGCAAATCTGTCAAAATCTGTGTTAGTGAGCTCTTCTCCTTTGCAGAGATAATCCATCCACCTCACAGGTGTGGCATATCAAGATGCTGATCAGACAGCATGGGGATTGCACAGGTGGGCCTTAGGCTGGCCACAATAAAAGGCCACTCCAAAATGTGCAGTTTCACTGTAATGGGGGGTCCAGAAACCAGTCAGTATCTGGTGCGACCACCATTTGCCTCACGCAGTGCAACACATTTCCTTCACATCAGGTTGTTGATTGTGGCCTGTGGAGTGTTGGTCCACTCCTCTTCAATGGCTGTGCGAAGTTGCGGTCAGGTCGAGACCCCGATGAGGACGACGAGCATGCAGATGAGCTTCCCTGAGACGGTTCCTGACAGTTTGTGCAGAAATTCTTTGGTTATGCAAACCGATTATTGCAGCAGCTGTCCGGGTGGCTGGTCTCAGACCATCTTGGAGGTGAAGATGCTGGATGTGGAGGTCCGGGGCTGGTGTGGTTACACGTGGTCTGCAGTTGTGAGGCCGGTTGGATGTACCGCCAAATTCTCTGATACGCCTTTGGAGACGGCTTATGGTGGAGAAATGAACATTCAATTCACAACAGCTCTGGTGGACATTCCTGCAGTCAGCATGCCGACTGCACGCTCCCTCAAAACTTGCAACATCTGTGGCGTTGTCCTGTGTGGTGGAACTGCACATAATGTAATCATGAAGGAGGAGGAGTAGTAGTAATAGTAGTATGACTGATGCAATGTTCCACAAAGATAAGAAAACTGCAAGCATGTA
>NW_024044500.1:0-17739 GCF_014851395.1 Micropterus salmoides | reverse complement strand
TAGATATTCCCTCCTTTTAAAATATAGTGTACTCATCAATCTAAAACACAGATTAACGTGTTAATGTGCAGCTGCAGAACCCACCAGGGAGGAGGGTTCCAGGTTCTTCATGACTGGATTCTCTCTGACTGACAGATGCAGCTCGTAGCCAATCAGCAGCAGCCGTCTGATGATGGAGTCGGCCGCCAGGTGGAGGCTGGTTCCCATGATGACGGCGATGATGCCGAGGTGGACGACATGGCGGGGCAGTGTCCTGGGGCTGCGTTCAAGCATCTGCATCAGGAGAACAGGTGTTTTGATCTGACTCACGAAAGAAAAGCATCTTCACACGAGTTTGTTATTCAGTGAGTGTCTCGTTTACTTTGAGCAGGATGAGCGGTGTGGTGATGTTGTACAGTAGGTGGAGGTATTCTGCAGCACCGGGACGGTTCAGAGGAAACCAGTCTGCTGGGAAGACGAGCTGCAGGCAGCAAGAAACATGGATTCTGCATTTTATTTCTCCCTCACACGACTTACATTTAACATTTAGATTTATCAGTTTGAGTACATGTAGCTTCTTTCAGAAAAACTTTTACCATTAGCTGTCAGTGCTGTACCAGATCATTGGGGGATATTTTAACCTAGAAAAAAAGTTTAAGGCCCTGAAAACTCATTTTGTCCAATCAGCTTCCAACTGTGAGCGATGGGATCCTACACAAACACATTTTCTGCAGTTTGGTTATTTCACGAGGGAGAGTTCAGTTTTTCTTTCAGTCTATGTGTTCTTCTCACTCATGTGTTAAACTCAACACGAGTCATAAATATTTCATGTTTAAGTGAAATAAATTTCAGGTTTTAAGGGGCTTTAAAGAGAAAATGAAATACTGAGAGAGGGACTATTTCTGATGTCCTGCTGGGGACAGAGTGGGACGCTGACTTTAGCTTTAAAACAACACATGCACATGAACAAACAATGCAAAATATGCTTTCAGATATTTCTGTTTAATCTAAATTTCATATATGCATTGATTTAGATAACTCACAGTATTCAGTAGTCAGCTACACTGACTAATCAATGCTGTGACTAAAAGCTGTAATACTGTAAAAGCAAAAGATCATTAAAGGAGATCAGACTTGCTGATTTACCCTGAGGGTCTAACCTCATTGATGTATGTTTTCTTACAGCTCCTCTAATTGTCTTTCATCCACACAGATTGCTGTTTCTCACTTCTTTTCTCCGTCTCTCTCCCTTGCACTGTGGTGTGCGTGCCATTTTCTGTAGGATGATTAATAAAAGATTTGAGCTACCACTGCAACTTTAATTAAAAGCAGAGTCCCAATTAGGCGCCTGTCCCCTTTCCTGTCCTGGTGTGGCTACACTGTTTGACAAATAAATGCAGGATAGTTTATTTAGTTTTCTCTGGATGTATAAAATTTCTTGAAGCCCACCAAGTTGCCTGCTTTATTTCTAAGCTGCTTGGATTCTGCATAAAAACATAAATGTTAAAACTTTTGTCAGTATGGACATGCTGCACATTGTTAGAGCAGTTAAGATTCTCCACAATGTAATCGTTAAATTCATTTTACACAGACAATGAGCACCAAAGTATAATTCATTCAGATTTACTGGCACAGTCATTAGGTCCGAATATGTGTCTATTCCTCGATTATTTATAGTCCACCAATCAAAAGATTCAAAACGGGGTTTTGATAAAAATGAATCTAAGTTGAAATAAATGCAGTAACCTTCAGCTTTCATCCTTTCTACAATGGTGTTCCTCTCTCTCTCACTGCTGTTCAATAATTGATTTGAATAATTGATAAAAAGTTTAATTTATCAGCATTCTCACCATGAGGGTTTCTGGGTGAGGTGGTTTCACCAATCAAGACCTCTGTTTATTGTCCAGCAGACATTCAGCACTAACAGTGTCCCACTCAACCTGAACCCACCCTCTTTAAAAGAATTAGGAACCAGAGAAAGTGATAATTTGATACTGCCATGACAAATCATGATAATCATGAAGTGCTGAATTTTAATCTTAAATAATTGAAACTGGAAAACACAGCAGGAAAACAAAATCCATTAAACGGAAATAAACAAATTAAAAACAGATCAACATAGAAAGGATAATTTTCTCTTTTTGTGTTTTTTCTTCAATAAAGTCTTGGGTAATTAGGGAAACAAGACATTTATCCTGCAGGACTTATCGCCAGTTATCATCCTTTTACCGTGACAACAGGCCGGCCCACATCCAGGATCCAGTTCTGGACGGTGAAGCTCAGCCAGAGATCCAGGTGGAACCGAGGCTTTGACAGAACTGACTCCATCGCAGCAGAACCGGCCGACTGGCTGCAGAACACAGAACACGTTACAGAAGACAGACGAGCACAAAGGTCTTCTAACCAACTGATCTGAACCCAGCGACTCCGACTGCCATGAAGGAGATCCTAAATGTTGTAATGCAGTTAAAGAAACCAAAACGTATCTGAAATGATGCCGACGTAAAAAGTTAGCAACACGATTCAAAAGACATTCGTGAAAGCACCAAATCAACTCAAAGTAGGACAAATGAATTGTTGCCAGATACATTTTCACATTCGAGGAATTTGCCCTGGTACGTATCTGTGCTTAAGAGTACACATAAACATAACTACAGAAATATAAAAAAAATATAAATATAAACTCCTGATTCATTTGCTAATTAGAGCTGAATAATTAGATGGTTTTCTTAATGAGAGCGTTCAGGCCTTCGTGTTCCCTTCAGGATGAACTGTAATGACTTTTCATCTGGTATAGTTGATGTTAAGGCACCAAACTGCAACGTTCAGCCTTCGATTCTGGTCGAGGACCTTTGTTGCATGTCCTGTCTCTCTCTCCCCATGGTTCCTGTCTCTCCACCCTATCGACTGCCAAACAAAGACAAAAGGCCACAACACGCTGATGATTAGCAGGTATAATGTTTACAACATGTCCTCATACCTAAACTACACAATAGGTTATTTGTCAATTCCTCCAGAAACAACATCAATGACCGTCAGAAAGTACCAGTCCAGCAAGAGTTTGCCAGAGTTTCGACAAGCCCTACTGTGCTGCGATTGGCTAGTACTCGTCACTTGCCTTTGTCCTTGTGATCGGATGCTAGCTCTACAGCGAGCGTAGCCGCCCGGCCCACCTCCCCGCCGAACGCTTGCGGGCGTTTTCTCGGGCTGTGGTCTCAGGCTGTAGAGGTGTGTCGCAGAAACCCAGAATAATGGACTCTTCCCACTGTGCCCCTCCATCCATTGTTGTTATGCTGTTAGTTGTATAAAGTTCCAGTACAAACGTACAAAAGCAGGTATAACAGTACAACAAGTTCAGGTATAATAGTACAACAAGTTCAGGTATAACAGTACAACAAGTTCAAAATTACAAGGGTTTAGGCTGGGGGGAAATAAAATCTAAATTTATTTTTTAACTGCAAAACTAGCTGTTGCAGTTTTAATTGCTTTTTGCTTTAGAGACTGTTGAATTTGAGGAAGTGTTTTGTTGGAGCTCATTCCTAAAGGCAAAAAAGCAAAGGTTCTTATCTGTATTTACATTTTTGGATTTGAAATTAGTCTATCACTCTTTTTTTGCACTCCCTCTGTAGATTAAAAAGGTTTGAAACATTTAGATTTGTGCTAGTATTATTACATTATCTTCTATCAGTAGTGTCAAAGAGTGTTAGCCAATCACAGCACAGTAGGGCGGGACTTGTCAAAACTCTGACTGGAAAAATAATAACACGTCCAGCAACAGGCCTTAACTACGTTATGTAAGTCATGTGATGTTAAGTTAACACGTGGTTAACCTTGTGAAACGGTCACACTTTGATTAGGTTTAGGGAAAGTTTCTGGTTTGGCTTAAAGTAAGTACGTTAGGTAATTCGTGAAAATGAACGAGTGATTCAGAAACGCCATTTAACTTAAAACTCAGCTGACTTAAAAGCTGGTCTTGTGTGTGTGAAAGTCCTGGGTTTGACTCATCCATTCACCTCCTTATGCGGACTTTCTCGCTCTTTATGCCACGTCTCCATCCAGAGAGCCACGCATGGCTAAAAAGCGATAACGTTTTGGGTCTACGGGCTGACAGAGGAGCGGGTTTGATGAGTCCTGAAAAGGCCTGAAGCCAAAGTCGTGACCTGACGTATGCTCTCCTCCTAAAATCCTCAAACTCTGTGAAAGTGGATTCCGTCCAGCTCTAATCTCATCCGTTCATCTGTCACACACCCAGCAGAGGACGGGCTAATGTCCTGCTGCATTCATTATGTAATCAGGTTACTGACATCCACAATCTCATTTTCAGAGAGGAGCCAGCGACGAATACATCAGCAGGACAAACTTCACAGACACGAACCAACAGCACAGAACACAATTCAGACTTCCTCTCAAAGTATAATGTATTTGTGAAATTTCATGTTCAAACTGTAAACCGACCCCAGGTTACACACCCGGCTGGGCTCAGTGCTTACTGGACGACAGAGTGGTGGGAACACTGGGGGGGGGGGGGGGGGTAAAGACTAAAGTAATTTCTTCTTGTGGAATTAGATGTTCAAGTGGAGGGTGACTGAATTTTTATCTCCTGCAGGGTAAAAAGACTCTTATTATTCTGTTGTCCTGACGTTAGTAAGTCATTAAACTGTGTGTTTTTCAAGTGTAACATCCCACAGTGTCTCCGTGCACTTCATAAAAAAAGATTATCACAGAATGAGTTGATAATTTCAGCACAGAAATAATTAGGTTTTCAGTCTCGATTAAAAATCTGTCTCTCTGATTGGGCGAGTGGGGTACGGGAAGAAAATGCTTTGCCCGCAGTAAATCATTACTCTTTGGAATAATGAGATTATGCTAAGCAGAAAGCATTTTCTGGGTAATAAGTAGTTTGACCTGAGCCAGTGAAGGAAGCACAGATCCTGTGCATGTGCTCAGGTGTTAGTCTGGTTTTAGTAAGACTTCTAGCAGCTGGAGTTTTTCAGTGAGTCAAATAGTCCAGTCCTGATGAGATGAACGCATGAATGAGAATGTGTGACAGTAGTCATGTTTCCATCCGAATTTAGCACAAACCTGAGAGAACGTGTGTCTCCGTCCACTGCCGCTGTGGGAACATGAGATAAACAGCTGGTGGAGCTGATTCTCCAGTCGCTGCCGTTTAACCACCGCAGAAGAAGAATACGAGGCCGTCGTTAAATGAGCTCCAGTCAAAGCTCAAACCATGCGGAGACCGTGACGGAAATCAGACATTTCTGTTAGTTTCATGTGTTAATGTGACAAAGGTTCCAGCCTCCTCGTCGCATTGTGTACCTCACCTGGGAGTCTTTCTGTATCAACACCTCAGCCTCTGTGATAATTGAGTTATATATTTATTTCCAATGCATCTTCTTCTTTAATAAAATGTTAGAAGGAAACACACTTCATTTCAGAAATGGGCGTGGTTGAGGTGGTAGATTAGGGCTTTTGTCTCAAAACATTCTTAGTTCATTCTCAAAATCTCCATTGTTTTTTTTTCTCTGATGGTTTCCAGTCCTCACGGTAAGGTTGATTGACTGATTGTAAATATAAAAGTGGCGCTCTCTAAGAGATGCTCCAACTACAAAAAAACATTACAAGGATAAAAACACAATAAAGCCAAACCACTTATTTCTATTGTGATCCTTTTTGGGAAGGCAACATCATTTCTCTTTAAAAAAAAAAAAAATCAAATTGACAATCCAATATTCAATCATGTTAATTCATAAAGATGACGTCCTACATAGAATCCAACAGGGATGGACTGCGACTGAAATTCTTCCTTTTATGCAAGCGTCCTTCGAGAGCATGAAATATTTTTTTGTAGTTTTTATATATATATATATATAATAATAGTGTGTTTGTGGGATAAAATGAATGAGATTATGATGAAGACCTTCAAGAAACATTAGGATGACACCTGTCTGCTCAGTCTGTAAGCAAGTCACCACTGCACTGAACAAGACCAGCTCAGGCTCGCATGAACCGGTGACACACACACAATACTGTACATCCCCAGAAACTGAGTGTGTTTTTTTAATATAATCAAAAACTACAATGTAGTCTCATAAAATAGAGCAGTGTGTGTGCATAAAAAATCAAAGCCCTCCTCTTCAGCTCTGTGCAGGCCTCTCCCTGGCTCAGCTTCCCCTGAGCTGGACTCTGCCTCTGCTTGTGCTGCTACATAATGCACGAGTAGAACATCAGTAATAAATATGACCTAAACAGCTAAAATACATGGCCTGCAGACATACAGAGATTCCTCGCTTATAAGAGGATGTTGTCTTAGTGTGATAACACATTGCAAACTGTTGTTTATTGTAGATAATATATGGCCTATGCTTACATATAATCGCATATGTAGCCGGGTGGTGAATCTATTCAAAATGTGAAGTCGATTCGAAGTGGATTTCCACAGTCTTACATGTGATGGCAGACTTCGGTCACAAGGCAGCAGCACTGAGTACTATTGTTGATTCGCCAAGTGCATCATGGTCTTTCTTCCTGTTTACATGTGGATATACAGGCCCCATCTGACAATTAAAATGAATTTGATTTCCGTCCTCACCAGTGTTTTAGCTGCGCCTCAGAGTTGATCTGAAAACGCACATGTAGTGCGCATGCCAGTGTAAGCATCAAGCAGACGCTCTGTTCCGTAGTTACAGAAGATCTGGCAAAGAATTAAGTAATACAGACGAAGAACCGAACCAGATTTTATTTTGCATGGACCAATCTAGTCTATGGTTTTAAAATAAAAACATAGTAGAGTGGGTGGAGTCTGAGACTGTGGTGTACACTGGAGACTGGAGAAATAAATCTGGAGCTACAAGAACACCTGAAGTAATTGTGTCCTGGGTGACATCCAATTCTATAGGCTACACATATAAATAATTTCAGCGTCTAATAAATGCATTACTAATCGTGCACCTGCCTCATTTGCGCCTGCTGCAGCAACCTTTCCAACGGTTGGTTAATTTGGTGCTTTTAGCTGCTGCTTTGTTCCTTCTTTTCATAGGTGTCATTTACACTGGGGACGCTGGGGGGTCCCCACCACTCTTTGAGATAGCTGATTTTGTCCCCATCACTTTTTAAAGCATAATTTGTTTTTGTTTTTAAACACAAGAAATATAGCTTGCAGTTACATAACAAATGAAAATGCCTTCAAAAAAAGGTTTATTAGCACAATAAGAAAACATGAGATGCAAATAAAATATAGAAGAAACAAATGTGCATTGTCCAAAAAAAAACTTATGCCAAACAAAAAACGCAAGCTGCAGATTATAAAATGACCCAAAAACGTGCAGTAACTTTAACAACTTCTTGACACAGTTTCAGTTTTCCGTTCTCTCCCTGTGAACATGACAAAAGTTGATTTAAAGGAGAAACAGATCTGAAATCAGCACAGAATGACTGAGAGCTGCACTGACTGAGATTCTGTCATATCGATATATTTTAAAATGTCACGTGCTACCACATTTTGTGTTTCCTTTCACATAAATAAAAACATTTCTACCATAAATTGGTGCAGAAACTTTCACCAGAATGCAGGAAATTAAGCCTTTAATGATCAAAATTTTCCCCCTGCTCATACGTGTCGACATTGGGGATATCTTTAAAACGCTGTTTAAGGATCTTATCTTCTCGTTCTCATAAACCTAATAACGTGTCTCATGATGTATCACAAGCTAAGTGTCTCTTCATACCAGTTATCTGAGCCCCTTGTCTCCACCTCTTTTCAACACAAAGGGACGCCTTGTTTCTTTTATTTTTTTTATCACCACCAATTCCTTTTTCCTCTTTCTTTCTTTTTGCCACCTTTTACATCTCTGTCGCACTTGTCACAAAAACTGGATGGAAAGGAAACTCCTCTGATCGCCGCCATTGAGCCAATCACATTTCAGCAATAACGAGGATCAGTCTAAGTTGGGAGAGCTGCTCCCCTCCCGGCCAGCCCGGTCGCATAGGTAAAGTAAGACTTCAGAAATGGAAAAATAAAACAATTTGACTGTTCAGTCACAACATTGCTATACTCTATATGAGTGCATTCAGTTTTAATTAAATTAGATAAGCCTTTGCAAAGCAAGTAAAAACTAGTGTGAACAGCATATTGACTACAGTGCAAACTATTTACTATCATACTATAATCATTATGAGGGCAATCAGCACTCAGCCATTTTTTAGTGAGGACTTAAAGCTGACTTAAGAGTTGATCATCATAATGCTCATCGGTAACCCGTTCCACATAATGCAGCTGATTACAGGAAAGTGTCCTTCCCCATTCAACCAAATCAGTTACACTCCCTCTTGTGGTGTAATTACGGGATGAACTGATTTTGGGAAAGTAGTTGTGCAAGTACTCTGGAGCCATCAGCCTGAAGACACATTTTGATTTGTGAAACTCGCTCTTCTACCCTCGGCCATTTAAGGCTGATGAAAGGAGCGAGGAGTGTCCTAGATGGAAGTTTAAGGACCAATCACCCTCGTTTCTTTTGCAATGTCTGCAGCTTCTTTTTAAGAATCATAGGTGCACCTGCATACCAAGACAGGCACGCATAATCAAAATGACACTGAATAAGAGCTCCTGCCGATGTCCCATCGCAGAAGAATGACTGAAATCCATCCAATCAAACCGGTTTGTCTGTAAAGCATCCACTCAGGAGGTTAACCTCACCCAAACAGAGTGGAGGAAATGACTCAATTGTGATCCGAGTTGTTTTTCAGTAGTGAGTGAGGAAGAACCTTTTGTGGTTCAGGTGCCAAAATAAAACCAGGAAGGAGGTGCATCTTTAATCATCACCGAGCTGTGTGAATCATTAGAGATGACTGGAATAGTCGATTAAGGGTGGGACTAATTATGAAAAATTAATTTTACAAACCTGCACATGAAAGTTGCTGCATGCAGAGCTACGTTCGGTCTCTTCCGGCTGAATGGCTGCATCTCTCTTTTCCAGCTGGACGTCTGTTTCTACACTAAATTCAAAGAGTTACAGTTTCACTAGCTTTCACATGTAAATCCTCTTCTGTCTTGTGATGTTCTCTGAGAATCCCCGTCCTCATTGTGTCCTCTCTGGACTTTTCTTTGTGTCTCTGCAAAAGCCCAACATGTTTCCTCACAGTTGCCTTGGACTGAAACAAAGCTGAATGATTTCATGATAAAACACAGCGGCCTCAGAGTTAAACCGCAGGTTGATCTCCCAGCAGATAAGCCTGTAATCTGTATAAGCCTCCTCCCAGTGTTTTATTAGACAGCATTAATCTGGTTTCAGATTAAATCAGTTAGAAGCTTATGCTCCAACTGGGGTTCATCGTAAAGATGGTGAATACCTGTAAAACGTGTTTTAATGAGACTGAAAGAAAGCTGAGAGACGGCAGTCTGCAGCATCTGGTGGGTCACAGTTAACACACATCAGTTAATCAGGAATTTAAAAACCCTCAGTTTATGAGCAGGTTTATTATTTGATTCAGATTTGATGAAATGCTCTCATATCAAATGAACCAGCTATACCACAGTGTTTTTCCGACTTTAGTGTGTGTTCATGTGCTCTGTAGTCTGAATGTGGAATCAGCATGGACTCTGCTACAAAGATGTGTTGGATTAATATTATCAGAGCGTATAAACAACACGCAGACATCAAGTTCACTCTACATGGGCAGCAACCATTATAACCACATTACAAATTACATGTTTGCAAAATCTGTAAATGCAATATGTGATTTTACACAAATCAAAGTTCTGTATGTTCTGTGTGTTCTTTATGTCCCATGTACACTTTATTTCTCTTTTTGCAATAAAGATTTAAAGGAGGAAAAAAGATTCTGATGATTCCGACACGCTCTCTTGTGCTCACTGTGTGGTCCTCCATTTGTCCAAATTTCTCTTCTTTTCTTAATTCTAATAAACCAGTCTACTGCTAACGTTTCTTGTAGTTCTTCTGTCTTTGTACGTATTCAACGTAGTGATGAAACGCGCTCTGTTGAGCAGTTTATCCATTTGGACTACTGTAGAAACACGGCGACGCAACATGTGAGAGGACCAGCAGTGTATGTAGATAGAAATGTCTCATTCTAAGGTTGTAAAAACATAACAGTTGTATGTAAGGTCTTTATACACCGCTGACAACACAGTATGGATATTATATTGCATTTCTGTCAATAGATCCTCCTAAGTATTACACACTGAACCTTTAAATACAGTTCTTGAGTAGATGTTAGTTACTTTCCACCGCTGATTGAACCTCGGCCCTGCAGGTTCTAGAGGGGACAGGTCAGAAAATGTTAGCGTGTTTTGTTTTGGAGGCTAAAAATCTGTTTTGTTATGAAGGTTGATGTCTAATAAATGTGTGAAATACTTTAAATCAGTAAAATTGAGCGTTACTGATCCAGCGACTGTGTCCCGTTGTAGATATTCCATCCTGAATTCAGCGTGCTATTTCTGTGATGTCTGGTAAAGTCAGTCTCATTCACGCTGTGTGCAAAACGGTCTCTGTAACTCAGCAACAGCCAATGGGACGCACACACAAACGCACCCGCTGCTGGAGTCACAGTTGAAAGCACACAGAAGGATGGAGATGCCTGTGAACGCCTCGACTTTCTCATCCATTTTCTCTGCCCACTTATTCCCACTCAGAATCCACTTTCATGCCTTATGTCCTGCTGCTGGAGACGTTTATTCAGTTTTCTCCATGAGACGCATGCTCCTCATGGACGTTTTTTGTACGTTGAGACAGGTGGCATCAATACGCCTCTCACAATGCAGAGCTGCCAAATCCATAAACTTACATGAGAACAATATGGTTGACTGAACGCAGGTCTGACTGTCTAACATGTTCTGTCATCACTCATTACATGTCGATGCAGCTGCTATTCTATGTTATTCTGAGACCATGAAAGAATGATTCGACTGTTTTGTTGTTTGCAAACTGAAAAGAGGAAAAAGAAGAAGAGATTTATCTGGTTTTATGTTGTTCATGTGTTCCACTGTGGAGAGAGGCCTCTACTAAAACACCTGGATAAGCTAGTGAGGATGCAAGTCATTGTCACATGAATACAGTGTGTTATTAGACCGCTCAGACTGGCCTAGATGTACACTCAGAGATGATTCTCAGAGGAAGGTCAGAGGTCAAATCACCCACGGTTCATTGGCTGTCAGATCAGGTTGACTGCACCGGTTTCTCTGCTGGTAAAAACCCTTCAGTGAGTCAGACAGCGAGGCTCAGAGCTGCCTTGGTAATGCAGCGCTAACAACGCGGACTGACACCGCAGGACATCTGGAAGCTGCAATCACGAGAACTTCATGGTAGGATTTAAATCCACAGTCAGAAAACTACTACCACATATCAGCTTTCCCTTTTAAATCACCTCACATTCAATTTAGTAGGTGTTAGAGCTTTCAGTCATATCACCCAGTGTTCCTCCGCAGATGGAGTTTGCCCAGCTGGAATTGTAGATGTTTGAATTTCCTTTTTAATATATGAAGATTTGAATTAGCAGGTGAAACAGCTAACTCATGTCAAAAGAAACAAACAATTCATTTTAAAACAGTTTGTTTAATCATCAGGCCAAGGGACAGCAGTTGAATGTTCAAGTCAAAAGTCAAGTCAAAATGTATTATCCCACTAGGCGAAATTTGATTGTAGTCAGGTCTAAAAAATCCATCCAAATTCAATCCATCATAAATACAACACAAAGAGTACAGTACAAGATCACTTCACGTGAAAAACAAAAGTGAGCTAATTTCCAAGTGCAACAAGTGCTTAGTACCAATCATTAGTGCAAATGTAGCCTACTAACTGCAGTGCAAACACAACAGCCTTTGAAAGTCCCACCTGAGAGTAGAAGCTCAGACTCCCCCTGCAGGTGGTGGTCAGTACAGTCCAATTTGTAGAGGCCTTCATTACGACCTACAGATTGTAAAGGTCAGAGAGCTGTGCTTTATAGCCTTTTAGCCATCACAAGCACATTTACAGTGATCCAAAGAAGGTTAAAGTCAAGGCAACTGGACTTGGTTAAAGATACTAGAAGACGTTTCGTCCCTCATCCAAAGGACTTCTTCAGTTCTGACTGACTGGCAGGGAAACTCAGCTGTTTAACCTCAGAGGGGTCGTTTGCCAGAATCGTCGATACCGCCGGTTCGTTAAAATGTCTAAAATGTGCGCCTGGTGGTCCTCAAACGAGTGTCCTCTGTCCTTCAGATGTAAATAAACTGCTGTGCTCCTAGGTCATCCTCACGGCACGGGTAGTATTAGTGGCGATGGTGCAATGGGTAAGACGCCTGCCTGCCTGAAACCCGGGTTCAATCCCCCACTGTGACCCATCCACCATTGTGTCCCTGAGCAAGACACTTAACCCCTAGTTGCTCCAGAGGCGTGCGACTTCTGACATGTATAGCAATTGTAAGTCACTTTGGAAAAGCGTCAGCTAAATGAATAAATGTATACAGGAGTTATATTATATATTTGAATGAGGGAGGAGGAGTGAAATAGTTTAGTGACCGAAAACGTTGTGGGAAACAAATTTAAGGTAATGTTTTGAAAGTTTTTTAAAGAGGTGGTATTCTGCTCATTTTCAGGTTCAAATTCTTATTTAGGGGTTGTAAAAGAACAGGTTTACATGGTTTACACCATATTTTTCTCATGGTGCACATTGCTGCAGCTGGACGCTCCGCTCTTGAGCTACAGAGTGATGCATCTTACTTGTACAAAATCTTTGTTGGGAGTTGCACATGCGCAGTTCCCAGAAGCAGAGAAGGGCGGGTCGTAAGAAACAAAGTAGTGTGATCCAAATCAAAGCCGCTTCAGACTGTGACCGTAACCTAGCAGATGGTAGAAGTTACTCACAAGTCCAAAACATCATGTTCCACATCTTACCATAAACCACTACAGAAATCACCATATCTCAGCTCAATTTTATATAAAAGTTGGCCAAACTATTTGAACATTTACTCAGTAGCTTTCACATCAGGTGTAACATTAGCATTATAGCTATAACTTTAGCTGCGTTAGCCAACGTTTACAACAACTCCGCACTTGAACAGTCTGTGAAGTTACATTGCCGTGTTTATTTTAAATATAATTCACAACCAATAAAGCAAACTTACAGGTTGTGATTGTGAATTTCCAGAGTTGCATCGTCTTTTAGGACTAAACGTTGAACTGTTGCCGGTGTTTGACGATCTGTGCTGCCTTGCAAAAAAATGCTACCATAGCGCAAATCGATAGACTCGACTCTACTCGGCCCTGCCCCGTTTTCCATTGCAGATAGTACCCAGAGATAGTAAGTAGCTTGTCGTCATAGCGACGCCACACACAACTGCCGCGACATAATGTTCAATGCGACACACACACCAGCGACCCACACAGCTTTCTCTTTTTTAAACTAAAATGTTTGAACCTTATGTATGAAAAGCTTCCAGCTGTGTTTTCCTCTGCCGTTGCTGCAGCGGTCTGTGTGACGGCGGGAGCAGAGGGCTCTGTGAGCGGGCGGCTGGCCGGCCTCACGCGCTCCTCCCGCGGGTCACAGCAGGCTTCCCCCGCCGACCAATCAGCAGTCTGTCCTGTTTTCACGTTACATTTTAGTAGGTTGTTTAGGTTGCAATGTTACCAGAGCCAAAATTAACAGATAAACAATATAATATCTATGCAGTGACGAATGCGGCTGTTAAAATCGCATGGACTGAGCGTGTGCAGGCTTTTGTACAGTTTATGGTGCGGGCACATAAGGGAAAAAAAATGTGTGATCTTGTTTCTTTTGGTGGGTTGCTTGCGTGTTTGGCTCCAAGCAAAACTATAGAAATAGTACATTTTTGCCACGATGTGGTTACAAAAAGTATCAACTGAAGCACTGCTTTGACTGGAAACTTTTCGATTCTACTTGATACTGGGATGTTTTGGTTGCTACCATAAAGGTATCGAGAAGCGATATCCATCCCTTATTGTCTGGCTATTGCATGCATCTGTCTTTCTCTCTATTCTCCATTAGGTTGAACTGTCTGTTTTTAATCTAAACTGAGAGACTAAATTGGATGTTGCACAAATTTTAAAGCCCTTGATTTTGGCAGTATAAACAAATGACTTGACTGTTGGATGTACTATGTGTTTGAAAAGTCCTGACTAACACGTAATGCAGAAAAGCTGCGTCAACATGGTTTTAGTCTTCACTGCCAGTCAATGGAAGACATTTAAAAGTTGATAAATAATGTATCAGACTGGTTTTTGAAGTACACTAGCTAAGGTTGGACTGATGAAACATGTAGAAATGTGTCAGCAAGGTTGAAAATGATTTCATGCATCTCATGGCGTTTTCACATTGAAGTTGAAGTGTGAAACTCCTTCGTCTCTGGCAGCTGCTCCGCCGAGTGCAGACGTGGGAAACTTTTCACCTTTCACCTCCTTTGAACTCTGTGTTCAGGGGGTGAATATGTGGAACTCCTCACCACAGAACTCAGCATGGATCGTAACTAAGATCATTTCTCTTACATGTTTTAAATCCCAAGTAAGTTATTTAGCCCGCAGAAAAGCAAGAAAAGGAGTAGAGAAAGAATTCAAACTATATAATATAAGAGAGGCCTTACAAGGTTGTTTATTCATCATCATACAAGACAACTCAGTCAAGATGGACTATTGTTCAGATGAAACTTTCATATGATCGTCTTGTTGCTGCTGTTTACATTCTCCCCAGATGCAAATTAAAAAAAATGCACTGGGATGTTCTGGGTGGATTCGTATATGTATAGAAATAGCTAACTGTATGTTGTTTTATTTCATTTTTCATTTATGTTACCATATCTTAATATAAATGTGATTATCTGTTAAGCTCTGTGTCTGTAGCAGGAAGAGACTACAAACTTTATTTTATTTTGTTATACGACCTTGTGTTGTATAACAATAAAGTATAAATACATCGAAAATTAAATTTAATTACATCTGGGCCGACCAGAAAGCAAACATGGAGAAAAAACATCCAGTGTTCTCGGGACTTTAACAGAGCAAACCTCAGTCGTGACCTCTAAAAGTACAGACAGCATATTAGTTAGGGATGCACCGAATGTTCGGCCACCAAAATTAATCTGCCGAAAATGGCAAAAAAAAATCACTTTCGGTGTTCGGCCTAATAAGTCAAAAGACCGAATAGTCGTCAGTGTGGAAGCATCCAAGTCTCCCAGCACATCCACTCTATCTGTGGCTGACTTCTTAGAAAAGAACCTCTTTGAGTGTTTCTGTCACTCGTCTGTGAGAAGGAGATTAAGCTAGCCGCACCTAAATTTGGAGTGCGCACTTATTCAAGCCTTTATGGTAACTGAAACAGCCCAGGGCGATCAGGCACAGGTACATGATGGAAATAAGATTGGATTATATTCACAGAAAGTATAAAACATATTACATGTGTCCATTAAAAGGAAATGGACTCATGTAATTTACTTTACCGGACCCTCTGGGGCCCCGGACCCGCCCCCCCACCACCACCACCACCATAGTCTCTCTAAATACTGTAGGAAACACTGAGTAAAAAGCCCATTTTGACTATTTGATTTATGCAGCGGTAAAAAAAAAAAGGGAAAATAAAAGGGAAAAAAATGTGAATGTAATTGTTCAGTATTCTGCAATTTTTTTCATTATATTCGGCTTCGGATTTTCATTCATTTTGCTGCATCCCTAATATTAGTGTCCCACCAGGGAAACTAACACACCAGACCACTGCTACACAACATTAAAGGACGCGTGTCGCTTTGTTCCCCGTGCAGCCCTGGGACTCTCCGATCGCTGTCTGGTTCTGTGTGGTTTCTGTGGTTGGAAGATGGACCAACATGTCAAAACTGGATTTACAGGCCTGCCTTGATTCTACTGGTGGGAGTGTTTTTGAGGCTGCAGCCAAAGACCTGGATGATCTAACTGACATTGTGACATGTTGCATCAGCTTTTGTGACGACACATGTGTTTCGACCAAAAACCTTTTGCACATACAACAACAATAAACCCTGGTTTACAGTGAAAAGAGCTTTTCAGATGGCGACTCTGCATCAGCATGGAAATGCCTGCTAATGCCTGTTAGGACTTGGAAACCGGAAGGTCGCCGAATCGAGTCAAGCCCGAACCAATGGCGAAGGTGTCCCCTGACCAAGGCCCTGAACCCCAAACCGCTCCCCGGGCGCCGTACCATGGCAGCCCTCTGCTCCTAAATAGGATGTGTTAAATGCAGAGAACTAATGTCCCCTTCCTTTTATCATCAAGAAGGCCCAGCAGAGGACTTCCTGCTGATCCACTTCTACACAGCCATCATCCAGTCTGTCCTCTGCACCTCCATCACTGTTGAAAAAGGACAGGAGCAGACTACAACGGACAGTCAGGACTGCAGAAAACCTGCCCTCCATTCAGGACTTATACATTTCCAGAGTCAGGAAACAGGCAGGAAACATCAGTGCAGATCCATCTCACCCCGGACACAACCTGTTCCAGCTCCTCCCCTCTGGATGGCGCTACAGAGCACTGTACGCCAAAACCAAGAGACTCAGGAACAGTTTCTTCCCACAAGCCATCACTCTGATGAACAGCTGATTTCTGACTCACAGTGTCAGGAACAATCCCAGTAACTCTGCCTCTAATCAGCCACCTGTTTACTGGTTTCCACTTATTATTTTTTATTCACCATTCTCTATTTCAGAGCTGTTCCCAAGTTCCCATCAGAGTCCAGTGTTCTTGGGGTTTTTCTGAACAGGTATCAGAGAAACATTTTTTTTTATCAAGGAGCAGCATAAAGGTCTTTTACATGCGAACAGACAAGGGACAAGTGCTCCATAGATAGTGACCACAGCAATTCTGTTGCTACACAGCTGTAGCCTATTTAATTTTATACCCCATATACCATAATTAATAAGACAATTATGAAATTATAAATCTAGAGAACTAAAAAATCTATGCTGAAAGAAAAATACATATTCAAATATAATATATTCACATAAGTTTATTAACACAAACACAATACATACATCAAATTCAATAGATCCATTGTATTTTTCTGTACCTCTGGAATATGATTTCTTTGAACATCTTTTTAGAACGGAATGTGTTTGGACATCATTTAGTTTATTCCACAATTAAATGCCACTGACAGAATAAACAGAAACTTTTCCTGGTTGTTCGAAAGCTGATTTTCCACTTAAGTCGTAATCCCCCTTCTCTTTCAGAAAACCTTTTCTGTATTTTAACCAGGCAACAGATAGTTTCCAGGCCATTAAAAATAATTATCTACCTTGTACTTATTTAGGCTAGTTAATAAAGTTTTATTCATATTTATATCTTGTTTCTTTTTTTGTTGTTGTTGTTGCATTCCTCCATGATTTACTCTAAATATTGCGCCATACATTTAACTTAAATTACAGTTAAATTGTGAAATAAATATTTTAGGGGGGAGGAAGTCCGAGTGGCGGAACGTTTATCTGCTGGACAAAGTTCCTGTTGGAGGTGTTTTTAAGTTGAACGGTAACTTCCGGCAAGTGAGTAGTTAGTGTGAAAGGTGAAAGTGTTTGTGTTTATTTTGAAATCTTTTGTCGCTTTTTGAGTTTTACACAGAGCCCCCACTAGAGATGTATTTTTTTTAAAGGCGAGTAACACGACACGGGCTCTGTCTAATCAAACCCGGAAGCTGAAGACGGTGTTGACCAGTTAGCTAACGTTAGCACAGTAGCTAACCGGCTAGCTGCCCAGCTGACTCCAGAGGCTCCGGAGACCCAGAAGCTGGACG
>NW_024044499.1:0-11365 GCF_014851395.1 Micropterus salmoides | reverse complement strand
ATCAATAAAGTGCACTGTATGGATGGAAGCCAGAACTCTGCTGAATCCCTCAACTCCTCTTCTGATTGGTGTTACAGGGTCACTGACAATCACCTCAGCGTTCAGAGCTAACAGATCAATAAAGCTTGTTTCAGCCCGCCCTTTCCAGAGAAATTACCATACAGGTCGATTATGCAGCAGCTTATCTGCAAAATATATACAGCGGCTGTTTTAAATTTATGTTTTAAAAAAGCCTTGTCGAGGAGAATTTCTGTCACTGTTCTAATCTATCTATCTATGACCAATATTAGATTTTTGTTAGGCCGTGACTCTAGTGTCAGAAGTCAGATGACGTAGTATGAAGCGTCCCAGTAAGGAGGTGGTGGGTGATGGGTGTGTCAAGTAAACTCCTGACTTTCACTCAGAGAGGAGGAGGAGGTTTGAGTCCGTGTGGAAGAAAGTCAAAGGTGACATGTTTTAACTTAAATAACGTTGCAATGTTCTTAAGGTTCGGTACGCCTGTCACTGGATTGGTACTTGCTCATGATCTAACATGTCGTTTTGGAAAACTTTTCTCGTTATTGCAGGATCATTTTCTTGTGATCTCGAGATAACGGGTCATAATTCTCTTCAACAATTTCTTATGAAAGACTGTTACTCGACTGTGTGCATCCCGAGATTGGGCCACATCGATTAACCTAAGGACTTTTCATTTCCCATCATTCACAGGCAGAGAATTTCCTGCACTTCTCATTCATGGGAATCCATTCAACGTTACACATTTCCCGACGGCTATTTCCGAACCTTTGAAATAACTGTCGGGAAATGCGTGATTTGATTTCCCGAAACTCATCATAACTTTGTTGAAGAGGATAATAAAAAACACACAAAAGAAAATAAATCGATTAGAGCAGGATCAAACACATATCCTTGGATTACAAGCCCTATACTCCCCAACTGAACTAACCACTGACACTGATAATCTATCTGAAATTATCGTAAAGAATGCACCTGCCAACCCCTGTATTCAGCTATGGTTTGTTCTCTCGAGATCACAAGATAATAAGAGTAAGAGGGCTTCCGTACATTTCAGCACTTTAGACTCAGATACTGGTCCCTGTTTGCAGGATGTTTCCTGCCCAGTCAGAGACCATTTCCGCATGTTGGCGTTCTTACTGCACATGCTTCTTACATGTTTTACAGTCTGCGCTGTTGATAGGCCACACATTTCAGCCAGCCCTCTGCCGGTCTAAATTTTCCCCATCTCTCAGTGTATTTCTTGTAAGTTATACGTGTTACATCCAAGTCATCATTGTTGTTTTGTGGGTAAAATTCTGTAAAGCAATTTAAATTAAAATGCCAGTTGTTTCATATATTGTTTTTGATTGAAGGCAGAGGTATGTGAGATGTGTTTCCATTTATTCTGGATTTAGTTTGGCTTTTCTTAAAGACCCACTCTCCTCTACACAGATAAGCGTATTATTATTATTATTATTATTATTATTCTTTTTGTGTTTCCATTTAACAGCAGTTGCGTAGATGGCTCTGTTAGCAGCTGCCTCCTCGTCCAGCAGCCACAGGATCATTCATTTGCAGTCTTCTCTTTTAGCCTCTGGTTTGGTCTGCACTGGGACTCACTGCCTCTGGCCACATTCTCGTTCTCTGAAGTCCAACATGACAAAAGCTCTCACCCTTTTCCTGCCTACTCAGCTTTTACGTGTTACAACCAGCTGTAATCTAAACTTGAATCAGTGCGGGCGCCTTTCAGTACTGATTCTGATACAGATGAGAGCTCTCGTACCGACTCGCTGCCCTCCACATACATGCAGACCTACAGCCTGTGGGTCCAAGAATACTGGAGAGACCACCTGGGACTTTGAGGCTGAGATTCAGTGAGACTACTCTCAGTGCCTGATAGCAGTAACACGTTTATCATCTCCAGGCCTTTTCTTATTTCTGCTGCTGTCATGATACAACAAAAGAGTGGGGATTATGACCACTCACAGCAGAAGTGATTATCTCGTTACCATGGCAGCTGTCAGTGTAAGGGATGTATCAGGCGGCAAGTGAAAATTTTGTCCTCAAAGTTGATGTCTTAGAAGCCGGACAGATGGGCAAGCGTGAGGATTTTTTGAAAAGGGCCAAATTATGATGGCTAGATGACATCTCCAAAACGCCCTGAAAGGTCGGCACCTAAGAGAAGTGGTCCAAGGAAGGAAAGGCTCATTGATGCACGTGGGGAGCGAAGGTTGGCCCGTGTGGTCCAATCTAACAGACGAGCTACTGCTGGTTCTGATAGAGAGGTGTCACACAGTGGAGTCCAGGCCTCGACAGGTCAGGAACACCTACATTATGACCGGTAGGTGGCCATAATGTTATGGCTGATTGGTGTTTAGTTAGTCCCCATCCTGACCTCTAGAGAGGTGTGCAAAGCCCAATACTCAAGTACCTGAATAACATGAAGGTTTGATACGTTTAGAGGTCTGGACGCAGGTATACAGAGACAACATGACACTTTCCACAAACTCCTGATAAAATGATCTGGCTCTTTAGCGGCTAGACGTTTCACTTTCTGCACCAGCTGGTCTGCTGTGTGCCGCTGATGGAAACAGCTGCTGCTGCTGGAAACAAGGAAGATCAAACGGTGAGCTGAAAGAATGTAGTGCTGAACAAAACACCATGAATCCATTGTCAATATTTTTTCCTCACTTCCTGCCACATGTTCAGCATGTCTGTGATGGAGAAGGCGTTGGCTGTGTGAGCCCTAGCTTAAGACTTCCTACTTCTGCATGTTTGAAAATGCTGCATTAGCTCTTTAGACGTCCTCAGTTTGCCCTGCAGAGCAGCTGGTGATCAACCACATTCAAGGACACTTTCTTCACTTCAGTTGTTAAAAAAAAAGGAAGATTTACACAGAGCACCCCGTGGCTCACATGTCGGAGAAAGATAAGTGAAGTGGAAATTCGTAGCCCAATCATTTGAAAACTTCACCCATGAATCAGCGTGTGCCCTCACACGAGGAGTAGGATTTTTCTGTGCAGATCATTAGACGACTCCTTTGCCTGATGGCCCCTGCTGTCTGCATGCAGGGCTCTCATTAAATCAGCATCAAGTAAAACTGTGTTTTAATGATGTTTCATTATACACTTGGTGTCTTAATGTTTCATGGTTTAAACATTACTACATAAATATCATTAACAATATATTTTGATTTGAGAGAATTGTAGAATATTTCTGCTACCTACAAGAGTCACACATTTCCTTTCTTAAAGCGGAGTCAGTCCATCCAACACTTTGGTCCCGAGCAAGATATCTTAAAAACTACAGGCCAGATTGATTTGAATTTTATTATGAACATTCCCCAGAAGCAATCTCATCTCACAGTAAGGGGGGAGAACAAACAGAAAATGTCAGAAGAAATTTTTGACGGGGACACAAATGCTAAAGCCAAAATTGCTTGTAGGATACGTGTACACAGAGGAAGTCTTCACCACACGGCCAGATTATCCTAAATAACTTGTGTCCTTGAGGCTACATAGTAATTTAGGTTTCTTCTGGGATGGAGGATGTTTCTTACATACATAAATACATATTAGATATTTAACGGCAGCAGGACAACTGATCTGCCCAACCCAAAGGTGGATCTACGGTCTCAGCCCAACATCGGTTCACATACAGGATCATCACTGTAGTAAGAGCTGCTGATTCCAGTTACTGATTTCTTTCTAAGATAACTAACCGCATACGCAAACATTTTTGTTACTATTTATTTGGATCCCCATCAGCACTAGTATAAATGTTCCATTCAATTGCATGCTGTAATGAAACACTGATTATAAACTAACAGTAGCATTTTCACTGGAAGGAGCTGAAACCACACCATTTTAATTGTTCTTAATTCTCCAATTTATTTTTGTGTTTAATCACAAGCTACAGTAATCTTCTCACATTTCTTTTCCCCTCAGACACAGAAGCACACACCTGCACCTGCCTGTCTGCTCTGACTTCTTCTGCCAGCAGTTTTATTTTAAAAAACTCGCGTTTGGTTTTTCACCCTTGATTTTGTTTTCCCAGCAGCAGATGAGCCTCGTGTGGAGGAGGCTTGTTGTTAATCACTGATAGAAACCACCGTGGTGTGAATGACATCGTCACGAGCAGCTGTGTCTTTACCTGCTGCCTGCTTTAAATATCCACAGCGTCTCTTTCGGTGTGTTTCTCTGCAGATGTAGGGAGCGCTGCTTCTTCTTCACTCTCGTGAATAACTTCCACACACCTGAGACGTGTTTCGGCCTGTGTGTGCGGCTGTGACATGAGCTTACTGTCTGTGCACACATGTGAAAAACGGGGCAGGGTTGCGGGGGGGGCTGGAACCAATCCCAGCTGAGATCGGGCGAAAGGCGGTGTACACCCTGGACAGGTCGCCAGTCCAACATGACCCCCCTGTGCCCCCCGTTATTTCCGCCTATGCCCAGACTCCTTTCTGCTTTGGACGCTCCACTTCTACAATGCATGTCTACTTCAGTAGGTTTTTATGTGTGATATCTTCTTCACCACATTGTGTTTCACACAGACATGTCCAGGCTCTGTTACTTCAACGTTCCCCGCTCAGAGGCAGATCAACACCGGCTCACGCGGCGCAGCGAGCCGCATATTGGCACAATGCTATCCGGGAAAAAAGGCCAGTGTGACAGCGGCTATAGACAGAGAGACAGCATCACACAACATGCTGGAAACTCAGGTCAACTCCCAATGCAACATCACATCAAATAATGTTAAATTACACCTGCTGCTGTTTGTTACTCTGTTATTTATATAGTCACGCCCTTGCTCTTATGTATTCCCGCACCACATGTTTTTATCTACTGTTCCATCGTCAGCCGCTTATCCTGCATACAGGGTCACGGGGGGCTGGAGCCAATCCCAGCTGACATCGGGCGAAAGGTGGGGTACACCCTGGACAGGTCGCCAGTCCAACGCAGGGCCAATTATTATTATTATTATTAAAATTGATTTATGGAAAAACTCCACACGGCCCCATTAATCTGTTGAGACAACCACAGTTGTAGAGCATGTTTTCTCTCCAACGGCCACAGGGGGAAACAATGACCCAGATCCACGCTCAGAAACAGTGTTGATCAGTTTAACAAGAGAAAAGACTTCAAGGAGGGGAATTAAGTGGTTGTTTTTGCAAATGTACTTCTGGTTAACTTCCCCACCTCTGATAAAGAGCAAGCCACTTCCCTGAGCTATTTGCATATTCATAGATTCTAGATGTAAGAAGAAGGAGATGTAAGAATTTTAAACAAGGCTGTCAAATTCTTCTTTGTATGAATATTAGACACAAATTAGTGTTCCAAGCAGAGAATCTTTAAGGAGCTAGCAGTAATTAAATCAGAATATTTGAGGTTCATGGCATGATTAGTGACTTTACAAATATGTAAATTAACATGTAGTTCAGTAACTTCAGTAAGTAGTAACAGTATACCGGAACCCATAGGAATTCATGAACTGGACAAAAACACAACATAACACAGAGACTTTTACAAAAAATGATTATTTGATTTGGGGAAAGCATGTAAAAAATTTGCAGCAGCCCCTGCATTAATGCCCTCCAGGGAGCATGAGACTTGTCCTCAAAAGACTTCAGACTCGAGGTGCGAGACTCGTGAGCAAAGTTTATTTTTAGGAAACGTTTGATGAGCTTGCTGTTATTCCCCATCCTTCGTAACTGATAACTTAGCGATTTAACACAACTACGTATCTGCTGCGCACGGCCAGACGTGAGAGAGGACAACAAACAGCGGCAGCTGCTGAGCCGATCATCGTAAACTTTGGCTTTAAAACTTCAAACAACAAGACCCAAACAAAGAAGCGCTGAACACAAAATAGGTTAGTAATCTGAGGTTTGTGAACATGTTTAGCTCAGCATTGGCCATCTAACGTTAGCTTGCTTTAGCAACGACCTACGGGAGGTTAACTCCAACTATCGTTCATTATGAAAAGATGAATGAGTGTTTGTTTACTTGCTGAATCTGAGGTGGTCGATTAACGTAATCATTTACGTCCCGCTGGCTGCCATCAGGTTAATTATAACGCATTCTTATCTCAGTGTGTCATAACTGACGCTTTCAGACAGCGTAACAAAGCGTAAGGATTTTACGCTAAAGGTATCCTTCAGCGTCCGTATGAAACGGCCACAACACAAGGGAGGCTAACCCTACCTGATAGCACATCGGTCGACATGCACAAAGTCAGTGACGTAGGTTTAGTTACTAACATTTCTGATGGTTATGGTAAGGGTAGGGGCATTGGGGGGCTGTCAACACCTGTGTCATAACATTAACTAGCTAGCTAACGTTACAGTTTTGTTTAGTTATAACGTTACACTGGTTTGAGAGTCTGGAGTTGAATTATAGTTTAAGCTGCCATTAGTTGGTTGTGCTTTGTAAGTGAAAAACAGGTTACGGTTACAGAATTCCTTATAGCGAAGCAGTTTTATAAGCAGCCTGGTTTGAATGCAGCAGATGATACAACATTCATTATAACCACGAACTTGAGACTTGACTTGGACTCTAGCTCAAAGACTTGTGAGCATCTCTGCCATGTGGGTGATAAAAATAGCTCTTAATATCACTACAGTTTCAAAGACCACATAACTGTTTATTTTACTACAGGTGTTCAGGTGATTTTAACACCAGTGATTTTAATCCCGTATGGAGCATGTGTGGGTCATTTATCACCCCAAACCCACTGACAGCAGTTTTATTTCCACTGATGTGTTTTGACATAAATAAATGGCTGTTTGTCTCCAACAGGTTTTGTTTTCTTCTTCTCTCTCTCTCTCTGGGGGCGTCACTACATCCCAGTCACCGTCTGGAGCTGTGAACTGCATTTTGGTCAGGAGAAATAAATTCCCAGTGGGCGCTGTCGTCCGTCTCTTTCTGCCTTTGATTCAGGAGTAAACATGCCTCTGTCTACAATTTGGACCTAGATGAATGCCCAAAATGATAGAAATTTTGCCAAAGAGACATCACAGATTGCATGTCTGTCCCCCGCTGAACCATCTTCCACAGGTCCTGCCCTTTTCCCCCCCAGGGAGCCTTAGATGGGTTTAGTTATTAGTGTGTGACAAATTCTATCTGGAGCCATTTATTTCTGACATGAACAGCAAGGACTGAAGACAAAGTCTGGAGAATTTATATTTTAATTACTAACAGCAAATCATTGCCTCCTGTCTCTCTGCAAATGAATCTTACCTTTACATGAGAAGAAGCCCTAACCCGAGGCAACTGAGGAATAATACACTTTAAACCCTTTTCTACATTTAACATTAAGAATAATTTATTCTGTGCATGGCATAAGTCACTTCAAGGAGTAAAATGTCATCCTGAACAAATCAACCTTCAAGTCTTTTATTGATCTACCCTGATATAAATCATTTGGAGGTTTTAAAAATCCTAATGAAACATTTAAAAAGGCTGTTCTGAAGATGGGGATAGAAGGATAGTTTACTGTGATAACCATCTTAGTTAATATGCTATTAGCACTAAAAACAAAGTACAGCTGAGACTGCTGGGAATGTTACTAGTTTAGTATTGGACAAATTTAAATATTGACCTGATGGCGGTGCTAAATGAAAATTCATCCTCTGGGGACCATGAACATCAAAGAGTGTACAAAATGTCATGGCAATCCATCTGAAATTTGTCGATGTTTCAGTGTGAACCAAAGAGGTGGAGCAACCGACCTGGAGCCACACTGCTCGCGTGGCAAAAAAAAAGAAGTTCATTAGACACTAAAAGAAGATTATGACAACACCGAACCTCTGGAGGCAAGTAGGAAGAGGAAGTCTATGAGGTGACCTGCGGAAAAATAGGTGGGTGGCATCTCTATAAGGGATGTTAGTCCAGGGCCATAATAATAATAATCTTTATTTGTAGAGCACTTACTCAAAAACAAGTTACAAAGTGCTTTAACAAGTGTAAAGACAATAATACCCAAGAGACAATAATACAAAAACAATACAAGATAAAAGCATGAAAACATTGAAAATATTAAAATACAGATAAATATAAAAGGGATAAAATAAATCAAATTAGATCGGGAAAGGCTCTCCTATAAAAGTATGTTTTAAGAAGGGACTTAAAAGAGTTCACTGACTCAGCCGACCTGATTTCCTCGGGCAGGCTGTTCCAGAGCCTCGGGGCCCTGACAGCAAACGCTCTGTCCCCTTTAGTTTTCAGTCGAGACTCTGGAACAGACAACAGACCTCTGCCCGAGGATCTCAAGGTACGTGCTGGTGCGTATGGGACTAAAAGGTCAGAAATATAACAAGGCGAGAGGCCATGAAGAGCTTTAAAAGTGATCAATAGAATTTTAAAGTCAATTCTAAAACATACTGGGAGCCAGTGTAATGAAGCTAAAATAGGAGTAATGTGGTCATATTTCTTTGTTCTGGTTAAAAGCCTGGCAGCTGAGTTCTGGACAGTCTGGAGTCGATCAATAGATTTTTGGGTTAAGCAGGTGAAAAGGCTGTTGCAATAATCCAGGCGTGATGAGATGAAGGCGTGTAAAATGGTCTCGGTGTCCTTAAAAGTTAACATAGATCGAATTTTTGCTATATTTCTAAGTTGATAAAAACATGATTGAACAAGCTTTGTGGTGTGCTGCTCGAAATTTAAATTACTATCAAACCAAATACCAAGGTTCTTTGCCACAGGCTTAATGTGATTTACTAGGGAACCAGCAGATGGCAGTATTTGAATACTGCCATCTGCTGGGACCCGATGACCAGGATTTCTGTTTTGTCTGAGTTCAGCTGGAGGAAATTATTTGACATCCATTTTTTAACTTCACAAAGGCAGTTGTTAAGTGAACTCAGCATTCCAGGGTCTGTGGATTTGACGGGCAAGTCATAAGTCATAAGTAGGACTGACCACCAAAACTATAATTTTCACATTTTATACTTTCATTTAACTGTTAAATTATATTGTCCGTTATTTTCTTCTCCTTACATAATGGCATAAATCCCGGTTCAAAGCTTTGTATAGCTAGACAAATACAAAATTCCTTTCCTGTACCTTTTGTTTAAGGATTGACAGTACGAAATATCAGAAACAGCTTTAAAATAAGACTGTCTCTAAAATGAGATGGTTAATTTTATGCTTTTTCCCTCTCCTTTATTGTGTTGTAAATCTTTTGTGCATGTAACAGGTTTGCAAAGTGAAAAAGCCCAAAGTCAAGCCCAAAGGGAGTTCCTATCTTCCACAGAAAACTCTGAACTGCCTGAAAACAGCTCATTTGTAGTCCAGCCAGCAGCGTAGCACACAATCCTGGGCCCTACAGGGGAGGACTGGCACAATAATTCAGGCCGGGAATTTGACTCCATACCAGGCCATTCTGTTCACGCAAACCACCATTCCTTTCCTTTTCAATTCAAGAGCCTTCAGTCCCACTCCCACTTTGACGACCTTGAGTCCAGCTTTTACTTCCGTAACCTATCTGCATCCCTTTGTAACACACTTCAAAATGCTCGCCTAGCAGCTAGTGTGGCACACCCTCAAAAACACTGGTGAAGAAACACACTGAGCTGCTGACACACACACTGTGTCAAGATGCAGTATAACAAATATGGTGTTTTTTTAAAAAATTAAACCATGTAAAACTGTTTTGGCACAACTCCTAAATAAAACAATTAACCTCTTTAAAGGTTGTCATTGAATGGTTGAGTGTAAAGTCCTTCTCTGGCTATTACAACCCCCCAAAAATGTGTTTACTTCACTGCTGCAAAATTTCTCCAATTAAAATGATTTTGTCCTCTTCCTTCAAACAAATCTGTGAGCTCACTCAGAGGAAGAGTTTCTGTAGTGGGTTTTCTGAGGAGTCTTTAAAGAGATAATTTGGTCATAAAGTGATAAAACAATAAAGCGGTAGTCTGTGTCACATGATTGTACGAGTTTAAAGAAGAGATTGGGTCAAGGGTCACTAAAAAGGCAACATTGGTTCATTGTGTGTTTGTTTGTGGCCTGAAGAATAGACAAGACTGAACAGATTCTGCTGACTAACCCATTCACTTCAATCCCTGAGAAAAGAGTGGAGCTAGAAGTTCCAGCACTAGTCAGTAAAATCTCCCAGAGTCACATGTGCTTAATTCTGAGTTATGAAAGTGTGCAGAGCATTTACATCAACAAAGCATCAAATAGAGCATGAGATCTACAACTGACAGAGCAGCCTATTCTATGTTGAGTTATGAAGTGAGAGAAGTGATCGCTATCGATTTAATTATTCCAACTTAATTCAGAGAAATCATGTTGTTCAGTCTATTTGATATTTCAGATTCAGTTGCTGTTGAGAAGAAGCCAATCAGCAGTGTGAATCAGAGCTGTAGCACATTAAAATGGGCTCATTCATGTGTTCCTGTCAAGAGAGGCTGAGTGCAGGAAACTGAGGCGTGGACCCAAATACAGACATAGGCGAGGAGGATGCAGTTGCATCCATGCAACATAAGGCATTTATTAAATCAACAAACAGGCTTACGTAGGAGCACAAGGCAAAGTCCAAACAGAGGAATATCCAAAAAACAGATATAAACCAGGCAGGGTAGCAAGGCACAGCTGAGACACATGAGGGTAATCAAGGCAGAGACAGACAGAAACAGGATCAGGGAACAGAAAGAGAACCAAGCTAGAAACAGATTAAATAAACTTAGAGAAACAAAGAACCCAAAACCAAACCCATGAAAACCAGCAGGAAGCTAATAATACAAATAAACTACAACCTAACAGAGAAACAGACTGAGAACAGAACACAAAGCAGACAGGACCAAAATAATACTAAGACAGAACCAGGAATAAATACAAAGACACAGAACTAAAATGCAGGACTAAAACTAAGATACAAAACCGGTACTAAGTGAACTAAACATGAGCCAAAGAATAAACAAGACAACAAAAGAAGAAACCCCAAACCATGACAGACTGAAAACAGGAAAAACATGAAAAACATGAACACAAAACCAAAATCCCAACAGTTCCATAGATTTACATGCACATAATGGGAACATGATTTAGGGTCCTGTGTTCCCAGAATCCTTTGTTTCCCAATTCTAGAGTTACAGTTAGAAGTTAGGACTGATATATGCTCCCATTCAAAGCATTTGTTTGGGCGCCATGACGCCATAATTACTGAATTCATCTAAAACTGACCCACAATCTGGAAGTGAACTGATCTGAAAATCAGGTTTATCACCAGTGTCTCTCTGTGTGTTTCCCTTGTTTATCCTTCTCCTCCGTTTGTCCTCCTGTGTGCATGGCTTACAATCCTGGACACCTGGCTGAGCAACCCACCTGAACTCAATGACCTCATCAGCTTTCTGTACGATGCCATC
>NW_024044498.1:0-7923 GCF_014851395.1 Micropterus salmoides | reverse complement strand
TTGCCACACTGGACATAACAGATGTAGATAAAAAAAAAAAAAAGGAGCAGCATCATTGGTAAACAACAATTTAAAACAAATTTGCATTTAATGTTGTTCTGCTTTCCTGCAGTGTGGTCAAGTCCATCATTGCAAAATAACGTTCCTCACCAGAGGAAACCCACATTTATAATATCTAGTATGATAACTAAGCAGTTTCTTCTATTTTACAGTCTTAAAATTGACCTTTTATTGAAAACGTCTAAAAAAATTTTGAAACCTTGAAGGCGCAAGGGCATTTATTTCAGTCTGTCAACATAAGTTTATACATTTAAATGTACAGTTTTACATGTTTTAGAGTCATTTTTACAGTACAATCTTGCTACAGACCCCGAGACCCTAAAGGCAGGAGAAGCGGTTGACGATGGATGGATGGATGAATCTTGCTAAAGAGGTTGGAACAATTCCTGCACAGTATTTAAATGGATCCACTCCAGAAGAACACTCTTGGTAAATGCGTGGAGGAAATCTCTCCCAGGATCTCATAGCAGAGCAGGTCTTCTGCCTTCTATTGCCTTCCACCTAAATAACCCCTCAGGGAGCAGTTTGCTTTTCCTGGTGCACACAGTCATATTTGATTTTTATTCAATTACAGTGCACAGGCACATTCATAGTCCCGTTTACCCTCTTTGAAAAACAGAAAAAGACATATCTCCATGAAGTGTGGCCCATTAAATTCAGTCAGTGATGTGTGAGCCAGAACCCCTGAGCGCTGTGACAGGAATATGATCTATATTTGAAGAAAGTGGGACCCCTCTTCAAACACTTTCATCGGACAGATGACAGACCCGTATACCAGCAAGCCACCCATGAGCTCATAGTTGATCCACATGTTTGTATAATAAGAGTGTACTGAAAGAGTGGAATGGTATAGCAAAATTATGGAAGTCCATTTCCACCAATAAAAGAAAAAAACTAGTCATGTGAAAAATATCCTCATGATAAGTCAAAATTATTAGACAAAACATAAGACCTTTCACTTACTGTCACATAATATTGACTTACCAAAAGCTGCACAAAAGTACTTATTTATCATCTTTTCTTGTTTTTTTTCCTGGCGGAGACGGGCTTCCATACAAAAGACAAAGTAAATGAGTGTAAAGCTGCGTTCACACCGATAGCGAATTTAATATTCGCCTCGCTTTGTTCGCGTGAGTTTGACCGCTGGACATTTTGAGTGTTCACACACACGCGTTTTAAGCGAATAAACGCTGCCCGCGGATACTACAGCTATATGAACACAATAAACCCTTGGCTGTGATTTAATTGCAATAAACAGATCAAACTGATGCCAAAATAACTACAATATGATGCCGTTGTCTGCCGCTGTCAGCAAGTCAGGAAGACGACAACTTTTAAAATACGTGTTTTCTGAATGGAGTTCGAATCGATCAGGGCTATGCTATGCCAAGTACATGCTATGCTAAGTACATCGACAGCTGGAATAAAGTTACAGACACACATTTTCTAAACTCACCAGGTAGTTCAACTTCCTCGCTTTCTTCTCTCCAGAAAGCGAGTCCAGCTTTGTCCTGTTTCTATATAAAAATTAAGTAGTAGTCCAGCATCTGACGCTAACAACAACAGTGGAACCGGATGTGCACAGAAGCTAGCTGCCGACAAGCGCGAGTGAAGATAAATCAAGTTGTAATTCCAAAAACTAAAGTAAAAAGCTAATTTAATAAAACCAGTTAACTATGACCTCCTCCCGCTGGTAAACGGCGTAGTTGTTAGAGCAGAATTCAGACTACTACGGGTGTTTATTTCTCCGAAAGCTGCAGTGCTACTCCCCGTCCACTTCCCCATTCTTTAGCAGCTCCCCGTCGGCCAGTGGATTGTCATTACACTGCTCGCCTGGTCCTCTCCAAACAACGCTCCGAAGCCACCGTGACATTTGGACAATCTCACCGCTGATAGGCTTTCGCAACATCGCTTCAAGCGAATTTCTCACCCAAGTTGAAAAATTTGAACTCGCGCAAACCAGCGAATTGCGCGACAAACACCTCATTCGCGCCGCCCGGAGCGAATTCGCAGGAATTTGCGTCTTTGCATTGACTTTGTATTTAATCAAGCCACCCAAAACGCTAGATTCACTTTCGGTGGGAATGCACCTTAACATCTAGAAACTAAAAGTCCTTGAGGTAGAGAGAGAATGACAGACGAATGTAAGGTCAAGGTGACAATCCATGTTATTTCCACTGACAAGCTTCATCCAAAACGCTGCTATCAGAACTCAGCTCTCATTCAGAGGTGTGGGTGTGTGAGTTAAGGACAAATGTGTCCAATTATAGTCGGGCCTTGAAATTAAACCACAACAAAAGTAGAAAATGAGAAGATTGCATTTTTCCAGCTGTGTTTAGCTTCCAAACAAGAGGACACTGACAGCAGCCAAAGCAGAGAGCCGGAGACATGACGTAATCATCTCAGCCGCAGTCACCCATTAACTGATCCAACACATCTGAGAATTTTTCTTTGTGTGTCTCTGTGTTTTGTGCAATGAAGGGGCTTTTTTACCACACATCTCCCAAAACACTGATGTTTCTTGTTCAACAATTGACAGAGGTGGACCAAGAGCAAACACCAGGACTGCTACAGGCTCACTGATGTTCTTTGATGAAGGGACATTTGGATTCAGTTTCTTTTTCTTTTATTCTCCTGAAACTTATTCCTGGCATTTGTGCTGTTTTTTCTTGGCATCTTTCCCACCATGCAACACCTAAAGTCATGAGCTAAAGGAACATTTCACCCAAATGACAAAATGTGATATACAAATGTATTTTATTTCAATTAGAGTTTATTTTCTGGATAGGCCACACAGTACAAGTCTACAGCCATGCAGCTGTGAGCCTGTACTTAGGCTCAGTGCTAACATCAGTATGCTAATATGCTCACAGTGACAATGATAATATGAAGATATTTAACCACATGCTTGAGCATAGCATTAGTTCATTAGCATTAGCTCACTGGAATCAGCTGATTCATTCATACCTTATTAGTCAGGTGGCTGCCAGTCATATTCATACACATCTACATCATAACCTGTCAGCTTCGCACATAAAGGTCTTCAGTCCTCTTCAAGACTGCCCTAAGATCAGGTAATAAAAAAGGACAAACCTTGAGGCCTTAAGGTCTTTATCTCTTCAGTTGACATTGTACATATTTCCATAACACCAGAGTTACAATTATTCAAATTACCACAAACCAGGTGCCTCATTGTGAATATATATGTCATGTTAAGGTGGGATAGTTTTCGAACAAAGGATAATAATATAAGTGTCATAGTTGTCTTTGTTATTCATTGAAAACAAGAAACAGACGTTTCACTCACTTTTAAATCAATAAAACACTTTTCGTTGACTAATAAGTAAACCCACTGTGAAGGGATTCTTTACATCATTAATCCTAGAAAAGCCATTTCATTTGCCTTCTTGTCTCAAGTTGTGGTTTTACAGGGAGTTGACTTTGATTGGAGTCAGTGTTGTGTATTTCCATTGAAACCAGGAAGGCATACCATTGCCTGGCCCAACAGCAAATGTGGCCCAAATCTTAATTTCAATTTGTGTGTCAGTCAAATCAGTCATTTCACTCCAACGTTGTCCGAAATCCTGGCTCTTGATGTAGCAGAGACGGGTCCTATTGTCTGAGTGTTTTATCTGATACTGCTCTGTGATTGCGTCCTTAACACAGATGAAAAACAGGAAAAGTGTTTTGCTGGTTTTCTCATAAACCAGGCAGGGGTTCATAGGACGGTACCGAATCAACATGTGCTTCCTTCACTGGTTTGAGCTCTGACCACCAGATAGGATATTATTCAGAGATGTGTCAGTAAAACAAATCAGTTTTGATGCAGTTGAAAGTTAAACAGAATATTTACAAGTAATTCAGCAATGAAACAATTACTTGGGATGACTGCCTCAATCGTCCTCACATCAGAGCTTTCCTACTTCTTCAGCTTTCCTGTTTTCATGACCAGCATTTCTGTGCTGGAATCATCTGAAGTCTTCATCTGCTCTGCAAAGGCTAGAAGAGTTTAATTTTTTCTCTCGTAGAAAAGAGCAGGAATCCTGTAAACTGCATTTTTACGGGATTTAAAGACCTGATAGACCTGACATGAGGGGTTTTCTTGCTCATGACTGTTGTCATGTAATGTGTAAGAAAGGAAGAAATGCAGCTTCCTCTTGCTGAGGCTTATATAAGACTGGGTGGTGCAGTTTGTGAATGAGGGAGGGGTCTTTATTTTTCATTACAGCCTAAACCTCACAAGCAGGAATCCTGTATACTTTGGATTTAAAGACGATATTTGTATGTCTTCATATAACAATGACTTGGGTATTTGTTAACCACAGTTATTGTCTGTGAATAGCAAAGATGAGAATCCACTTCATGGCTGGAACAGTCAGGTTTAATAAAAGGTGGACTACTATTTGACTGTATGTTATTATTTATTATATTTCAGGACCAAACTGCCATCATAGGCTTCAGTAGGCCTAAATGTAAAATTACAAACAGAGTCAGGGTTTGAAGAGACAAATCAATACAATAGAGTTTATGTTCAACAATTAGTGATGTGGTGTTGATGAATGACATCCTGCCTCCCACAAATGTATGTCACTGTATTTCCATTGAAAACAGAAAGTAGTTTTCTGCTGTTCTGCTGTAGATAAATACTACATTTACATGAGCAGTACACATGCAAACCACTTGTTACAAATGATAGTGCCAATACAATTTGAAACACAAGAACTTATCATAAAAAAGCATGCCCCCTTTAAGCACATGAATGCATACAAGTGTGCAAAATGTATATATTATTTAGATAACCAATAAAGCTCAACTAGCCTAATCCCATGCATTTGTTTTCTTGTTTAGATTCAATAAACAATATAAACTCTGTGTCAGTAACCTTTTGAATTACATCTTAGAGGCATAAAAGACAAGTACAGTAACATACATGATTTTAATGGTCATTACAGCTAAAATCAAAATTGAAGCAGAATCAATACATTTAATGGATAGTAACTTAGATTGTAAATCATTATGCAACACTTTGAATATATTCAGTAGTCGTTTCAGTGTGATAATATTACTTGTAGTACACAACAGGTTACTTTACCACTTTAAGTCTCATATGAAGAAAAAAAGCCTATATGGTTTGTATTACAGAGAAAGGTGCCATGTAGGAGTGTGCAATGTTTACAAAATGATATCTGGACTTGGACTTGATTAGGAAAGCTACACACCTGTCTATATAAGACCTTACAGCTCACAGTGCATGTCAGAGCAAATGAGAATCATGAGGTCAAAGGAACTGCCTGAAGAGCTCAGAGACAGAATTGTGGCAAGGCACAGATCTGGCCAAGGTTACAAAAAATTTCTGCTGCACTTAAGGTTCAGAGCACAGTGGCCTCCATAATCCTCAAATGGAAGACGTTTGGGACGACCAGAACCCTTCCTAGAGCTGGCCGTCCGGCCAAACTGAGCTATCGGGGGAGAAGAGCCTTGGTGAGAGAGGTAAAGAAGAACCCAAAGGTCACTGTGGCTGAGCTCCAGAGATGCAGTCGGGAGATGGGAGAAAGTTGTAGTAAGTCAACCATCACTGCAGCAATCCACCAGTCGGGGCTTTATGGCAGAGTGGCCCGACGGAAGCCTCTCCTCATGCAAGACACATGAAAGCCCGCATGGAGTTTGCTAAAAAACACCTGAAGGACTCCAAGATGGTGATAAATAAGATCCTCTGGTCTGATGAGACCAAGAGAGAACTTTTTGGCCTTAATTCTAAGCGGTATGTGTGGAGAAAACCAGGCACTGCTCATCACCTGTCCAATACAGTCTCAACAGTGAAGCATGGTGGTGGCAGCATCATGCTGTGGGGGTGTTTTTCAGCTGCAGGGACAGGACGACTGGTTGCAATCGAGGGAAAGATGAATGCGGCCAAGTACAGGGATATCCTGGACGAAAACCTTTTCCAGAGTGCTCTGGACCTCAGACTGGGCCGAAGGTTTACCTTCCAACAAGACAATGACCCTAAGCACACCGCTAAAATAACGAAGGAGTGGCTTCACAACAACTCCGTGGCTGTTCTTGAATGGCCCAGCCAGAGCCCTGACTTAAACCCAATTGAGCATCTCTGGAGAGACCTGAAAATGGCTGTTCACCAACATTTACCATCCAACCTGACAGAACTGGAGAGGATCTGCAAGGAGAATGGCAGAGATACCCAAATCCAGATGTGAAAAACTTGTTGCATCTTTCCCAAAACGACTCATGGCTGTATTAGATCAAAAGGGTGCTTCTACTAAATACTGAGCAAAGGGTCTGAATACTTATGACCATGTGATATTTCAGTTTCTTTTTTAATAATTTGCAAAAATTTCTATTTTTTTCTGTCAAGATGGGGTGCTGAGTGTACATTACTGAGAAATAAAATGAACTTTTTTGATTTTTGGAAAATGGCTGCAATGAAACGAAGAGTGAAAAATTTAAAGGGGTCTGAATACTTTCCGTACCCACTGTATAGCACCCCCCATATGTCTTGTCATCTAAAAGCAATTTATTTTACTCTCCAATGCCCTGCTTGACTTCATTGTAGCTAAAAACTACAGCGGCTATCTGCTCAATTTCTTTCTGCTCCCCACACTCCATCAGACATGCAAACAAACCATCACCAATGTAAGCCAGGTCCGAGTAACCACTGGGTCCACTGTTGATGATCCAGGGTTTGCTCCATGCATTTGGGTTTTTTGGAGACTTATTCAGATACACTCCTAACTTAACCCTTTTGGCCTTATGACTTGGGTGAGAGAAACACTTGTTTGGATTACCATCTGCATGTGCAGCTTCACTTTGAGCTGGGAAGGAGACCACACTTCCCTGACATCCTGTACCTGTTTCCACAAGCTTTTTAGCACACGGAGGTTGATAAAACTATCTCCATCATAATTAGAAAGAGCTTCCAGTCGATAGCTTACCTTAACACGGGCATTACAGTAGATGTACTGAGGCCTGTGTCATCAGAAACCTCTGCTATTTCACATTCAAGTGACTCATCTTTAAGCATTTTGCCAAACTTCCATTTTTTATCAGACTCATCTCTATACAGGGATAGTGAATAGGAAGCATACTTTTTAGATTTGATATAAGCATAAGTTGGAACAATCATTCTACCACTCTCTGTTTGAATACCATGGCCTGGCCCAACAGCAAATGTGGCCCATTTCTTGATTTCATCCAGTTCGTCAGTCAAATCAGTCACTTCACTCCAATTGTGTCCGAGATCCTGACTCTTGATGTAGCAGAGACGGGTCCTATTGTCTGAGTGTTTTATCTGATACTGCTCTGTGATTGCGTCCTCAACACAGATGAAAACAGGAAAAGTATTTTGCTGGTTTTCTCATAAACCGGGCAGGGGTTCATAGGACGGTACCCATCAATATGTGCCTCCTTCACCAGTTTGAGCTCTGACCACTAGAAAGGATATTATTCAGATATGTGTAAATAAAATAAAGCAGTTTTGATGTAGTTGAAAGTTAAACTGTATATACATATATATACACTGTAAAAGTAATTCAACAATGAAACAATTACTTGGGATAATTACCTCAATTGTTCTCACATCAGAGCTTTCCTCCTTCTTCAACTTTCCTGTTTTCATGACCAACATTTCTGTGCCGGAATCATCTGAAGTCTTCCTCTGCTCTGCAAAGGCTAGAAGAGTTTCACTTTGTCTCTCGTAGAGAAGAGCAGGAATCCTGTGCACTTTGGATGTAAAGAGAGTTTTCTTATCTGTCTTTAAATCACAATGACTTGACTGTTTGTTGCCCATGGTTGTTGTCTGTGTGTAAAATGCTCTTACAATTTATAAGAAAGCAAGAAATGCAGCTTACT
>NW_024044497.1:0-12728 GCF_014851395.1 Micropterus salmoides | reverse complement strand
CTTGAGCAAAACAGTCCTGAGGCAATTGTGTTGGTCCCATATTGGATGAAAGAGAAGGTAAGATGCATTGTAAGAGCTGCTGCCTACAATGTCGTGCTATATGCTGCACCGTGTGCCACCCTGCAGCCCATAAATATCACAAATAGCCCCCTTTCCTCTCCTCCTCCCATTTCCCTGCTTCTCCTCCCTCCAAATTGCTCTACCCTTCTGCTCTGTATCCACTCCTGCCTCCAGTGCTCATAAAAAATTGGAGCTGACAGGTGTTGGAAACCCAAGCCAGGGACACAAGAGTAGAGGGATCTTTAATGAGCTCTGTCTTAATAACTCTTGAATATTTTAGGTAATACTTAACTAATAAATCTGTACTCTAATTTCTTTCCAAATATATACACATCAGCCGCTCCCATTAAATTCAAACTGTCTAGTTTGAATTGGAGTTTTAGCAAATAAAAGTGGGAGACCTGAATCAGCAAATACAAACAGCCTCAACATGTTTTGAATTTGATTGAAACTAACGCATTTCTGCGCCTACGCCACTGTCCTCGGGGCCAGACACACCCGTTGGCCAGACCTAACTTGGGGTTGATCTCTTCCAGTCACCACTGAATTGGCCAGCTTTGAATATGTCAGCCGCAGTTGGGAGAAATTTGAAGAAGGGGGGATGACTTATATGTTTTCTGCTGTTGTGTTGACAAGCCTCCCATCTGAGCATGCAGCTAAGGACCACCCTGGTTGACTCTCAGCTCATAAAAGCACACTCCCCTTTGCCCTCACTCGCTCTTTCCTCCACTCATTTGTTAGTTCGTGAAGTTCTGTTTTCTTAGTTGGCTGCCTTTTTCTCTGTGTTCATTTTGTCTGTGTGCATCATGCTGGTGTTACAAGTTCAAGCAAATCAGGTCACCATCAAAATAACAATCGCCGTCATTGTTGTCAGCCGTCTCACGTGGAGTGGATCATATGTGAATGTACAATATGTACAACATTTGGCATCTAGCAGGAAGTGGGGAGTGACAACACAAACCTATTAATCTTTTAAAAATAACTTTTTGTCATATTTGCTAAAACTGCAACTATATCCTGACAGTAGTGCGTGAGAAAAAATCAGGTAACTCTGGCTTCTCCTGCTGCTTGTAATGCTGTTTGCAAGAATCCACCACTCTCGAGTGAAACAACCAGTCAGAGTCAGGAGGACTCTCTAATGCATAAATATAAATATTGATACAGCCAAAGACAGTTTACAAAGTTATAACATCCCACAGTATATCTTCAAATCACCCACCCCTACCCACCACCATCTCTGAATGTTGCTCATGTTACCTCTGTGCTCATATTTGCACTATATCTGCCCTTAACTGCATGTCTCATAAACTGACTCTGCTGGGTCTGTTTTCTGTGCTCTTCAAAGTAATTGGTGATCCAACTAAAGGTCAACATAAGATTAATGTTAGAACCAGGGAACAGCAATATGGAACCAATCTACAATACATTTCCCAATTATTGACAACCTGCAACAGAGATAAGTGAATATGCAGGCCAGAGTCATCTGCACAAGCTCAGCACGGCCTCTTTGAACCATAATCCCCAAAACGTTCACTCACGCAGCAGAAGGCCTCGCTAAATGGAGCACTGTCAGCAACCACACAATGCTAGGATTCACTTCAAAAACAATAATATGAAACAAGGGAGATGCACACATGTGCAGAGAAGCAGACCTTTTCATAAAACTGAAAAAATGACCAAGTTGAAAGACATGAAAGCTGAATATGTCCCAGCATATGGTTGCCAGATTTGTAGCAGATTTCCGATGATACAAATACAAGCTTTCCTGGTTTTTGAGTGAGGAAGGATGAATTGGGGGATAACGATGTGAAGGAGTCTGTTTCAACCAGGCTGCGTGTGTGTGTGTGTGTGTGTGTGTGTGTGTGTAAGCTGGCGAAAGCTGATGGACAGCTATATTTACAGTAATACATGCTTTGAATCTGACGCTCATCTGTTCGGAAGATCCTGTCTGTCACGCTGGATGCTTCAATGAAATGCTCAGTATTTATTAATGCTAGCCGCAATAATGATTCATGAGGTGGCATGAAAGCAAAATGATAAGTGATCAAGGATTCAATCAGAACTCTGCTTTTATTCTGATTTGTCTGCCAAAGCAAACAGATAATAAAACTATACAAGCTGCTCTCAAATTGCATTTACACAGAAATAAAATGTCTGACTTTGAGTTGATGGTAGGCTAAACAGGGAGAGAGCATGTGACGTGTAATATTTTTCTTTGAGTTTTCTTACAGTCTTATCATGCAGATTATGAGTGGTGGCAGCGTCATGTTTCACCAATTATTGTTGTCCTAGAGGGATAGAGGATGCTCTTGCATGGGTCTTACAGTATGGTATTTGTTTTGTTTAGTGAAACATGTAAAAATCGGTGCGACAAACTGATATCATGTTGCAAATCGCAGCTTGTATGTTGCAAATATGGTCAAACAGGCCCCAGATTTCTAGCCTAGCATTATTCAATCTAACATTATGTTCATGTTGGCCCTATTTGGGAGTTTTTTTTTTTGCCTCAACCAGTCATTTGCAGGTGAGGTATCTGTCCAACACGTCCTCATACCTAAACAACTAAATCGGTTGATATAACAACATATATGACTGCTGAAAAGTACCAGTCTAGCAACAGGTGGACGGGACCTAAGTATGTTACATACTGTAAGTCACAAGGTTAAGGTCACAGTTTGGTTAGAGTGAGGGAACAAAACTACTTAGTTAGGTTTAGGTAAGAATTGTAGTGTGGGTTAAAATAAATACTGAAGTAACTCACCTAGTAACGGTGTTACTAGTCAATGTTGACTTGATTTCACACCAGACTCGAACTCTGTTTCCTGGGTAAAGGTTCTGTGTTTGTTTGAACCCCCTCCCTACATCGACTTTATTGCGCTACGTCACCTGACTTCCTCCATTGCTATTGTCAAACGGCTACCAGCCTAAATAAACTTAAATATGGGTGGTAATAAGCTGCTGCAGAAGGAGGGGTTGTATCTACCCTACAGTTATCATGGAAGTTGCAGTAGTAATTGCCAGGGACAATTCATGTAAAGTGGCTATAATATATATTTCTATGGTAACAATGTATCAAATGACGATGTGAAAACAATGTGACAATGTGAAAGATGTCGCTGGTAGTGATGAACCTACAGAAAATCAGCTGAATCTGCAGCCCCCTCGGCTTCATAGAGCTTCATAGTTAGTTTCAGCTCATTGTTTAGCTGTCCAGCCCATAGCTTTACTGTTTTGCTCTTTGTTTTTGTCATAACAAAGGTTATGTTTGCAATTCGACTTAAAACATCTTCTTCCTCACCTCATCCATACCAGAAAAATTACATGTTCGCTCTTCAACCCACATGTAGCACTGTGGCTGGGTCAGTTGTCTCCAGGAAACAGCTGCCTGTGAGCACAGCACCATGTGAACTACTGTAAAATTGGAGATGTAAAAACAGAGAGGACAGATTTCTGCTTTTTTGTGTCAAATGTTGAAAAAGCTGTATTTTTCATTTTACCCAGCTGGAACAGTGTGGATACAATTCAATTCAAATTAGCTTTATTGGCATGAATGTGTAACAACAATATTGCCAAAGCATTATACAAACTACATAAATACGTAACAATCAACCCCATACATTTCGTTAAAGGATACTATTAGCTACAACAGTGTCCACTCCCAGAGCCAAAATATGATTTATATGATATCACTGTGAGACATTTTATCCTTGTTTGAGGCTCCCACAAAGAACACAAATGCAAAGTATACATCATGCACTGTGACAGATATATGCAGCCACACAATTACACACATGGCCCTAAACACCCACACTGGCCCACACACACTTCTCATTTTGATAAACTTCTCTATATTCAGAATCCAAGTAATTATATGAGATAACACTGAGTTTTTAATAGGAACCCAGGCACTTTATTTTCCAGCATCTATTTCTCCAGAACTAGAACTGAGAGAAAGGCACTTTTCACTGCTTGGCTTTAGAAGAACATCTACTGAAGAGCCAAGTGGGATAAAACCTAATAGTACCCAATAACAAGAGCATCAACGAAAATCAGTTTTAACAGTTCCAGGTAACACACCTCGCCCTCACGGCTTAGCTGGAGTAAACATGGATTGAGGTCTCAGTTACCGTTATCCCTGTGTGTGTTTGCGTTTCCACGCTTGCTGGTTCTAGCTTAGCATCTCGTTGTGAGAGCGAGCTCTGAGGTCGACTGGGCCAGCGGGGAGAAATAGGAGGGATCAGGTAAAGACCTGTGGAAAGGGCAAAAGATTCAATGCAAACAGGACGTGTACAAACACAAACTGATCAACTTTATATGACGTTCTATGGCCAGGAACTCATAAATACAGATTGTTTTCTGTCATTTAGGAGAGCGATTTTAATGTCATGCTGTGTAACAAGCCACATCTTTATCCTTTTAAATTTTAGTAATTTGGCTTCAGCTTTCATCCACAGTTTATAGGCCTTCAAAATACCCCAATCCCAGAGGTGGGGCTTGTTGAACAGGGCTCACCCACTGTTAGCTGTGTAAACAGCTGTAAACCACACACACACACTTGCTGTGGAGGAAAGAAATAGCAAATCCATAGGAACTGGGGGGGGGGCTGAACCTCAGAGGAGCAAAGTGTAAGTGTTATGTAGTGTTTTTTTGTCTTTGGCCAAATGCAAAAATCTTACTGCAAACATTCCGATGTGAGTGCAGAAAAACCTGACATATTTATACTGTGAGTTTTAGAAGGTGTGGGTGCAACTAATCACAATAAAAAAATAATAATAATACAATTATTAAAAATATCTATGTTTAATTTGAGTCATTTGTAACCTATTAAGTAGTTTTAACACAGTAACTCAACATTCAGTAACAAAAATGTGGGGAAAGGTTTGTTTTCTTTTCTTTATATGTTTTTGTGTGCAGAGCATTGTAGGGTCTTACACACTCTGATATGTGTGTGTGTGTGTTTTTTGTAAACAGTGTATTTGACACTAAGCCATCAAGTGTGTGTGGTCAGAATGCACAGCAGACCAATGTAAATAGCTAATTTATGTGTGTGTCAGTGTTATTGACAACTAACTGTCTTGCTCCTTGTTTTTATTTATACAGCAACTACAATTAAAGATATAATGTATCTAATCATTGCCTTTTTGCACAGAGTACAACTCTCCACTGTGGTTTTAGTGCAGTAGTATTACAGTGAACTTTGAAAATATGACAAGGCAAGGATTTCTTGTACAGCAGGTCTACACTATTCAGTCATTAAAGTTATTTGTGTCACAGCCAGTGAATTTAAGTGACAGCGATAGGACCCAAATGCAGACGTTTGTTGCTTAATATTAAAGTGATGGCTGACAGGCAAGTAGGCAGTTAAAGGTGAAGGCAGTCTTAACAGGCAATCCGTACCAAGGGGTCAGGAAGAAAATCTAAATAATCAGGCATTTGGGCAGACAGGGCTCCAGATAAAAGGTTGCCAGCTTAGTACTGCAGGGCTAATAAGAGAAGTGGGAACAGGTGTGTAATTGGGTGGGGCAGCCAGGTGAGGTGTAAAGTGGGGCCTAGGAGTAAGTCCAAGAGTAAGTCCAAGGGCATCTGGTGGACGGATGGAAAAATCAGAGAGCTCTTTTTATGTGTCACACACTCACACAATATGTGCAGTGAAATCTTGGATGGCATACTCTTGAGGCTGTGCTAAAAAGACTAGTGTGCAATAAAACATAAAATAAAATGAGAATAACGAATATAAATATGTAGTCTAATAAAAATGCTAAAAGAGTATTTATTGGTGAAAAAGGCTTTCCACATAAAGTGCTCAACTTATTTTTTAATGTTCAAGACTCAAGTACTAAAACCAATCTTTTGTTCTTGTGCAAGTTCAACCTGTCTCATTCCCTCTCATCAACACCTTCCTGAAACACACATGCACAGTAACTGGACATGTTTTGACAGATGGTCATCACTGGTTTATATTGTCTAATGGCAGCCTGCAGAAGTTCCTCCAGGGAACGGAAGAGAAGACGGAAAGAGAGTGTGAGTTGCATGTGTGTGTGTGGATGTGTTTGTGTTATGTATATAACCAAATGACAGATGACCAGAGCAAACACACACACACGGAAAGAGTAGAGAGAGTGTTAAAGCATAAAGGAGAAGGAGACTGAATGTTATTTCAGTCACAAGGCATCCAGTTGTCACTGAGCCCCGTGACCAAAAGCCTTTTCATTCCCTTCTCTCTGTTTCATAAACCACCTCTGTATGCCAAACAGCACATCTGGTGGACAGATGTCTATCTCTCCTCCAGCTCATGTTTTCTCTCCCTCTGTACTTCTTTTTCCTTTAGGCAGGCCTGGTGTTAAACCCTCCTCCTTCACCTGGCCCAGACCACCCACACCAAGCAGTGCAGTGGCGGCCCACCAGGAGAGAGCAAGTGTGTGTGTGTGTACGTACTACAACAACAACGTCATATGTATACAAAAGGAGAGCTGTACTTACATTTACAGAAGCAACAATGAAAAATGAACAAACAAGTATAAATTATTTGCACACATTCTGTTTGTATGTTTCTGATAATGCATATGCATGATAATCAAATTCCTGCCAACAATCCTCAATTCATAAACAGTACCAGTTGATTTATGGAAATATAGACAGAAAACAAGTGTTTTGTTTTTTCTTTTCAGAAAGACTTCTTGATATTAATTTGAAGCTGGTTATCTTAAGGGTTTTTTTCCACATGGGTCAAAAATGGAGAAGATTCTGTTTCACTGTGTTGAATTAAAGGTACTACAGCACCCAGTGGACTCTTAAGATCTTAACTTATATGCACATTTTGTAAATTAAAGAACTTAAAGTGGCACCACTAATGTCTAGCACGATAACAATATTACACTTGTCAGTGTTCTGTATCTTGCAGGACAACTTTTGCCCTCTTAATTGTACATGTGATTTACACGTTGGTTTGACTTTAGTTAGTATCCCATTTTCATAATAAATACAGATGACATAATTAAAAGGATAATGGTGGATGCTTATGCATGCCACATTATGACAAGACACAGAGAAAAATTTAACAAAGTGTCCCTTCAAAAAATTAAGCAAGTGGTTTAGAAGTTGCACAAGTTTAATATTTAGCCTTTGTTGCCATCTAGTGGTGAGGTGACCAAAACACACTAAATCCGACCTTCGTGAAGGTTACAACGTTCAGTTTTTAGAGAGGTGTTGATGCAACTTTATGATGCTTCAGGAGGCTGTAGTTTATGGTGCTGTTGAATTGTATTGTATTATTCTGACTAGAGTTTCTGTTATTTAGCCTACACTGATTAATATTTATGATGTGGACAGAATAATAGTCCTTTGTAGAGGGTTAGGGTGAGGAAGAGATGGTGGTCTGTAGGCTTGTGACAGAGGCTCGGTGGTTCAAAACTGGATACTCTAGACTTCCCAGACCGGTGAGGAGAGGAACATGAAAGAGCAGAACTTATTCCTCCCTCGTTATTTGCTGAGGTGTCCATGAGCAAGAATCTTCGCTCACAACTGCTCCAGTGTAGCCAGACGGTGGCCAAAAGACTAGACTGGTTTAGCTGGGCAGCTTTAACATAGCACTAAGGACACTCAGCTCATGTGCTCTTTTCATATTTTGGTGAATATGTGGGCAATCTTTGCAATCTGTTTATTGACCTATTATGTGTAACTTTCAATTTAGTTTTAAATCATTAGTAGAAACAGTGCCATATAGTACCACATCATCATAGATTTTGACATTTGGGCCTTTGCTCCATTTATTCAGATTCTGTGGTGGAGAACCGAAGGAAACAGGACAGGACAAAAGAAAGTGTTCTTTTCTTTGAAACAAAATGGTCACATATGCCACATGTGCTTAATCAAACATTGCTTAATGTACCTTAACATGAAAGTTGTTTGAAGGGGCCTGCTATCTTTGCTTCCATGCATGCATGTTTTTGTAACATTTTCATAAAAACAGAACACGTCTTTGTGTCTGGTAATGATCAAATAGTAAAACCATAAGACTGGTGGTTAGCCATTTTTTTGTTTGTTTGTTTTTATTACCAAAACCAGACAAAGACAGTACTTATCCATAAAACCACACACAGAACTTATGACATAGTATTTGTAAAACCATGATTTTGGCTCTATGTGTCAGGTGTTTATAAGAAAGACAGTTTTCATTTCACTGAAAAAATCCTGGATAGATAGAGATTTTTTTGGTAACCCCCAAATTTTAGAATGACTCAATAGCAATTATAATGACAGATACAGTTATTTAGTTCCTTATTACCCGGCAGAGTTTTGGACACTGGCAATTACACTTTATGTTTAAAACAGTTGGTTGCTAAATCACAAATGGCATTCCGACCTCCACCCTTTTACAAAAAACAGCAGCACAAAATGTACAACAAAAGCAAACTGCATGTAGCTTTTATCCAAAACAAACAATCAAGTCCAGAGTGAGGGAGCTCCCAACAGGAACTCATATTTTGAACTAGCAGTGAAAAGTGAGGGAGAAAGTGGAAAAGCGATGCTGTGTTTCCTATTATTGCAGGATGGGGGGCTGACAACAGGGCCGAACTCCTCCGCCACGTTATGTACACACCAGTGGAATTTGGATGGCGGCAGTGCTGATGATGAGAAATATGAGAGGAAGACACAATACGCTGTTGTTCCACGCAGTGTCATCGTAACCCGAGGGCACGCACACACACACACACACACACACACACACACACACTGTATGTATGTATGCTTAGACAATCTCAAGCACAGACTCAGCCATCCACATATTCACAATTAGAAACCTTTGGCACTCAAACAGTGAAATAAACTCACATACACACTCACGCAGGCTATTGTCAGTGCTCATCTCATATGAAAATATTTGTAGTTGTGTTGCCAAAAGTGGAAGTGCATGCATGTGGTGCTGTCTGAAAAGCCACACTACACTCATAAAGTTCTGCACGTAATCCAGCGCAGGTGATGACGCTTCGGAGTCAAAGGTCAGACTGAAGGTCGGACCAGTCCTCCCATTGAGAGTTACTGGGCTGGCTCTCAACGGTGTCATCTCTTCCCCAGCTCTACACTGAAGATGCTCAAATGAAGAATCAATTACTGCTGAAGTTGTTATCCTGAATAACAATAAAATGCAGACAAATGGAAGTGAACAAGCAAGAATAAATTATGTGTACAAAATCTTATTAGTTCTGTTCATATGTTCCTAAGAGCGCATAAGCATGATAATAAAACTCTTGCAAGTTTGTATTTGTAACAAATACCACAGCACTCAAACGGACACTGCCTTCAATCTACACTACATATTCTATACAGGACATATAATATTACTATTACTAGCAATGGAGCAAATGGAATGGGAAAAAAATAGACTAAATTTTAATGATCAAACTAACGATTTTATTAATTGATGTATTCTGTTATATTTGATAAAAGTTACAAAAATGTAATGTAATGGAAAATGTTTTTTTTTTACTTATTCATGATGATTTACTTTTTGCATTTTACTCTCACACTTTATGTCTGATTGAATTTTCTGTGTTTTAAAATGAATAACAAAGACTTTATATGTTTATCTGAATCTTCAAAATAACCATGAAATGAACAACTAGTTGCATCTCAGCCTTCTCCCAAACTTCTTAAGTCAAAATGGCTGTCTGTTTACACCTTCAGCTAAAATATTACAAGTCTCATTAGATTCTGCATCAAGCTTGTAAAGTATAATACAAACTGTTTTAGGCCAAATGATTGTCAAAGAGGCCAATATTTACTTCATTATCTTCAGTATCAGTCAATATTTCATTCACTGACCCTATATACATACATTAAACACTATAGGCTTGTTGTGTATTTTTTGGCAGCTATAAAAACATAGCATTGTGCCATTTATGTGTGCCTGATTTAAATACCTCATGAAAACACAGTGTTGTGCAGCTTTTCTGGCTCCTGTTCAGCTGTTGACGTTGAGCTTACAGTATGTGTGCAATCAAGGAAACGATTGATTGAACCCATTATGCTCTGATTAGCCCACCGGCCGCTCCCTCCCTCCCAGCTGAGTGAGTCTATTCTGAGACAGGAGACAATAAAGGAGCCCTTTCTCCTTCCTCCCTCTGTCTATCCACCATTCCTTGCTTTTTTCTCTCTATGACTTCTCTTCTTATCCTTCTCTACTTGGCTCCATCATCTCTTAACCAAACCTCCTCTTTCCGATCAGTTTAAATGTATAGCGTTGGTACCCTCACACCTGGAGCTGTGGCAGATATATCCTGTTTGGAAAAGGCCTCACCAAACACCCTATTCCACCCCTTCGCCCTTTTCCCCCCCCCCTCCCCCTACTACAGCCCCCCCCCCCCCCCCCCCCACTCTGCCAAGTGTGCACAGGAAACAGCTGTCCCGCACGTCCGCCTGCTAGCTCCTGGCCAGGTGCATCCTGGGAATGGAGCAATGTGTGACCGTGGACATGTGGCTGACACTGTACAAGGTGCCGTTACAGTAATCAGGATCACCGTGAACTTTGATACAGCGACAAGATATAAATAAAGTTCCTTGCTATCTACTTGGCCTTCAAATAATCCTATTTCTAATTTTTTTGTTGTTGGAAAAAATGCACAGAGTTTGGGCCTTGAATGTTACAGGGCAGTAATGAGGATGATCTAATTAGTCAACTTTTGATCTGTTGAGACGAAGCGAACACTCAACTCACAAATGATTGTTTCTTTCAAAGGGGAACTCCACCGATGTTATAAATCAAAGTCTGTTTACAGGTGTGCAGACAGTATGTGTTATATAAAGCATTTTGTGGCTTTACAAGGGAGTTTCATAGAATCTGATGAACCCCTCAATTGATGTCACTTGAGTCAGTGTCATCTGGGGAGGCTAAAGTTTGCAAATGAGAAAAATACGCCTGGAGAAAAGAAGTGAGCTTAGCAGACCTCTGTAGCCTGCTCCTCATCCCTGCTCGTGGCTATATTAGCTGCTTCTAGTATAACACTGCTAGCATAACAGAATCTCCTGAACTGTTGATGGTTGCATTTTGGGTAACGTGCTGAATAAAAAACAAAAATCTCTTAATTGATCCTTTTTTAAACTGTCCATCATAAGTCCAACAATGTTAGAGGAATGCAATGCTTAGTTGCTGGAGAACTTTGAATTTGTGGTGTGTTTTGCATAAAAAGCAATAATCCTTATTCTTCTTCTATTCTAAATGTGAGAGACAATTTATTAGAAAAACTTGACCATTCTCTCAGGTAAAAGGGGTAGTGGGATGACTTTAATCTGGAAATTTAGATTTTTTTTCCCTCAGAATATTAATTAAATTTATTTTAATTTGTTTCACCTACAATGGCTCTAAGACGCTCTCTGTCTTCTCATCTGTTTAGTGTTAATAATATTGCAACATGCTCCTTTTGACACCTGTAGTTTATTCAAACACCTGCTGAGACCAGACGACATGTATCAGATCTCTCACTCACTCACTCAGTCACTCACTCCCTCACTCATCGTCATTGTTATCCTGTGCGGGGTGGTGGCTGAAGCCAAATCCCAGCTGACATCGGGTGAAAGGTGGGGTACACCTGGACAGGTCGCAGTTGTTGCAGGGCCAACACAACAACCACTCACACCTATGGGCAATTTAGAGTCACAAATTAACCTAGCCTGCATGTCTTTGAAAGATGGGAGGAAGCCAGAGCACCTGGAGAGAACCCACAGACATAGGGAGAAAATACAGACACGTTTCATTACCAAGGTTCAAACCCAAGACCTTCTAGATGTAGGCCGTGGATCAGATCTATCCCATGCTAATGCAAATGGATAAGGGTTACCCATCCTCATGTTGTGTCCTAAATCTTCAGCATAAACTGAAACTCTTCTTGTTGTTGATTTCTGTCATTGGATGGCCAGTCTCCAGAACAATTAGGAAAAATAAACAGAGTCGACATCTGTTGCAGCAGAGGGGGAGAGAGGAGAGAGCGTCTGTCCCGGCCGGCGCTCGCAGCATTGTTGTCACTTTCTCCATGAAATGCACTGCGAATATTGCCTCAAACAATTAAGTTCCAGCGATCCCTATCACCCAGCACACAATAGTGTTTACATGGTGTGGAGGAAACGTGGCCATGGAGCCCACTTTGGGGAGTGTGTGTGTGTGTTTTCTTGGGCATGTGCATGTGTGTGTATATCCTCAGTGTATGTTCCTATGACTTTCATGACTCAAACCTCACATTATTCTGTGGAGATGAAAAATATATCTGTGTCCAGAAAATAGTGCATTGAGAAATTCAAAAGTGAGACTATCACTTTCACTATTTAGCTTTTAAATAAATAACACAATGTTTCTTTTTAAAATTAAAAGTTTAATTCATAAGGAATTAAGCCTCACTCAAGTCAGTACTATTTGGGGTTTTGCCACTACTGCCTTACTCAGTCTGGTATGACCAGTAGCTTAGCATTAGTTAAACAGTCTGACTTAAAAGGCATTTTAAAGGCCTGACCTATGTATCTTTGAAATATTTGTTTCTAGAAGGTTGTTGACCCAAGACTACTCTCAAGGCTAGTTGGTGAACTACTGTAATAGGCAATCTAACACTAACATGCTAGCCATCCATGGACATGCTAGCGCTAGTGAATCACAGTAATCCCCCTCTTTCTTCTACGTTCTG
>NW_024044496.1:0-5997 GCF_014851395.1 Micropterus salmoides | reverse complement strand
TCCACTGGTGAGCCTTTGGATGCCTCTGTTGGTGTAAGTCACTCTGTTGCAGGTTTCTATTTATAGACACCTGAAAGATAAAATGATTTTAAAACAGCACAGGTAAAAACTACATTTTCACTGCAGTAAAGAAGTAGTGTTGCTGTAGATGCTTAATGAGAAATGCAGTTGCTAATACAGAAAGGGAAGTGCGCTCACACACACAATATGCTGTTGTATGCATTTGGCACATTAACTAAAAGGCACTCCAGGTGGGGTAGGAACACGGGCGAGAGGGAAAATCCATTGTCCTTTACATCACACAAAACTGTCTAAAGGCTAATACTCGTCTGAAAAAGATGGATATTTGTCTTTTGTCCTTTCCTGTACCACATGAACAAACAGAAACAACAATCTACATCCACACCATTAACAGATACACATAGATCAGAAGGTAGACTCTAATCACATGACTTGGACTCGAGTCAGACTCCAGTCACAAAGAAGGATGACTTTAGTTATGGCCACATGGTCTCCTGTCCCTGGCCCTGTACACCCCAGAGGCCCACTCCCTCTCCGGTACCTACAATGGGTTGTGTAGTAGGCCCTAGTCTGTAACCGCTCGTGATCGTCCCTCTGGCTGGATGAATTTTACACATGATCCATGCACTACAGCTGGGGGCTCTCCACAGCGCCACACAACTTTCGAAATCTTCCATCTGACAGAGAAAAGAAAGGTCAGGTCAGCTGTTACCTGAAGCCTAATTGTAGCAAAATGGCTATATTTAGTAATAATAATCGGAGGGGGGTTCCTCCATTTGATTTATATATCCCTACCTCTGCTGAATACTTTCATCCCCGGAGGGGACAAAATTTATCCCCTTCAGAGTGATCAGTGCTACTTCAGTAGTGACGCAATGCTCTGTTGATTCGTTACAAGTCGCGAAAAAATAGCCTATCAACGCTTGAGACATTTGCTCCGGTGAACGGCGGAGCTGTGTGTCGAAGGGAAGGCAGCGATATTACTGAAGCTGCAATAAACTTCACAATCTGATGATATGTTTCTATGATGACAAGCAGCCCAGTGTCCCTGTTACACTTTGAACATGCCCGAAATCACAAGGGACGACTTTTAAATCTCTCACTGCACTTGACAGGTAAAACAGCATCGTCTTTTCTGCGTTTTCAGTGCAGCGCTGCATCGCGATGTAACGCTCCGTATTTATTAAGGCCCATTTATACTCCTGCGTAGGGTCTACTTGCGTGCACGTAGCCATGCATTTATACTTGTGTGTACAGCTGCCGTTTTGGCCGCTAGTAAAAGTTACTTTAAAGTGCGGGGTACTTCCGGTCGATACATTGATACATTTGGGTCATGAAACGTGACGATGCACGAGAACAAGAAGTTTTTTTTAGCACTATTTAAATTCAATATATGAACATTCGAATAATGTCATAACAGCAGTAAGTTTTCTTATGCTACTTCTGTTGTATGTTTTAGTTTGGCTGTGTTTATCTATAAGAAAAAACAGAGGTTTATGTACCTGTTGTCTTACCTGAAGAACAGTAATGTTAGCTAGCACCTGTGCCATGCAGACCTTTGTCACTGTACAGTAAGACTTGAGGTTGAAGTTACATTAGCTTTAGGCTTTTTATTTTTAGCTTACTTGGATACCTCAGAAACAATATGTGGGAGCTGTTGCTCCACATTTAGTGAGGTCGCTCGAACGGTGGTCGATTACCAACAGAACAACTACCCGAGGACTGTGGAAATTGAGATTGAACGGAAATAATTGCAAAGACAACAGGAGTGCGGCGGTTCGGTACGGCTGTACTGTGACTGGACCGGAGATGGAGGAAGAAGGTGGAGGAGGACGAGGAAAGGGCAATGGTGGAAAGGGAAAGCAGGTAGAGAGTGGAAATGACAGTCTGATTAAGAAAAGGAAGGCCAACACACTAGGAACGAGTAGTGGTTCGGAAATGAGTGGTGAGGAGAGTGAGGTATTTACACAAGAGGATCGTGGTCTTGATGAGTATAAAGTAGTTATCAATTTTCGTGAGGAAGGCGGAGTAGGAGGTGTAAATCCGGTCAGATTAACATCGGCATTAAAGAATCCAATAGGTGAGATAGTTACAGCAAGGGTCCTACGAAATGGTAGTTCAGCGGTTACATGTAAGGATAGGGTTCAAAGAGAGCGGGTACTGAAGCTGGAAACGGTGGGACAATTTCAGGTAGTAAGTGTTGTAAAAGATCAGGGAGGGAAAAGATGGAGTAAGGGGTGATTACAGGTATTCCGGTGTGTGTAGAGATGGAAGAAGTTAAGATTAATATAAGAGGGGGACTCTGAGTGCACAAAGATTACAAAAACAAGAGATGGCGGTAAGGAAGATAGACATGTTGTCAGTTTTGTTACAGTTTGAGGGAGGGGTCTTTCCAGGAAAAGTAACATTGGATATATGAGCTACTTTGTGAGACCGTACGTGCCTAAACCACTTAGATCTTATAACTGCCAGCGGTTTGGACATGTAGCAGTAATGTGCAAAGAGATAACAAGGTGTGCCAGATGTGGAGGGAATCATGTGTGGGAAAGGTGTCCCACCTAAATGTTGTAATTGTGGGGTGCACATAGCGTGGCTTATGGAGGGTGTGCAATGATGAAGGAAGCGGTGCAAGTGCAACACATTAGAGTGGGACAGAAAGTGTCATACGCAGAAGCGGTTAAAAAGGTTTAGAACCAGACAGCAGGGGGTAGCGGTGAGGATAATGTAAGACATGAAGCAAGGCAAGTGAAGCAGAATGAGGGAAATATCATACAAGTGGATGTTAGAAAGTTAGTGACATTTATTGCTGGTGTGATTAACGGTACTGCAGATGTAAAGTCAAAGACAGAAAGAATACAGCTGATAGTGATGGCAGCAGTACGGCATTTGGATGTAACAGGGCTGACATGGGAAACAGTGAGAGATGATCTCAAACATCAGTCTAGCCAGGAATCATGGGTTGTAAATATATCATGGTGTTATTAATACATTGGAATGCCCGAAGCCTGGTTGCAAATGGACAAGAGTTTCAACGAGTTATTGATGAAATGGTGCAGAAGCCAGATGTTATTTGTATTCAAGAGACCTGGCGGGAAGACAAAATCTGGATTTTGTGATACGGGGTATGTGGATGTCCGTCGAGATAGAAGCACTGGAGGTGGGGGAGGATGTGCTACATTTATTAAACAGGGGATGCAATATAGGATTCTAGGATTAGGGAAGGAGCTGGAGTATGTGGTGGTGGGGGTGTGGGTAGGAAGATTCTCAGACATCCAGGTCATTGTTATCCAACGAACGAATGTAGTGATAATCAACTTCTACAATCCATGTAAAAGATTGGAATTAGATTTAATGGAAGAGGTGGAGGGACAGGGAGGATGAAAGGTAGTATGGTGTGGAGATTTTAACGCTCATAATCCACTTTGGGGGGAAAAGAGATGAAAGAAAATGGGAGGGTGACGGAGGAGTTGTTGGATCTAAAGGTTTGGTGTGTATAATGATGGTAGAGGGACAAGAATCGAAATGGGCTCAGGAAATGAATCAGCACTAGACCTTACCATCACATCTAATGAACTAGCAAGGTTTTGTGAATGGGAGGTATGGGAGGAGTCGACAGTAGGGAGTGATCATTTTCCTATATTGCACAATTAGAATGAGGGTGGAAAAACAGTCTGAAGAGGGAGAGGGTCTTTAGTAAGGCTAATTGGGGCAAATTCAAGGAGCTATGCGAGGAAAGGTTAGCTGGGGAGGGTAGAGATATGGAGACTGACAGAGAGTATAGTACTTTCCAAAAAATTATTAAAGAAGTGGCGGATGAAACTATTCCTAAGAGTTCTGGGATAAGGAGTAGGAAAGTGGTTCCATGGTGGACAAGGGAATGCACGGAAGTAATAAGAGGTAGAACAGGGCTTTCAGGTTGTTGAGAGTACTCATAATTTTGAGCATTTACTCCAATATAAAAGGATGAGTGTCGCGTGCATACAGGACGCCGCCCGGCGACGCTGCAGGTTTAGGGGTATTAACCACCACCTAAACTGTTGCGCTGCAGGCCATAACAGCTGTGACAGCACTCGCATCAGCACACCACAACGCCGGATCACCGTCACCAACAGCCAAAACGCCCAGTCCAGGTAAGAGAGAGACTGACACAGGTGCATCACCACCTGTACTTATAGGCCACCGCAGTGGCATCCGGTTCTCAAGGCACTAGCGCAGTGCCATATAGTGGCGGGAGGGAGAAAAACCCTCAACCTGCCACATCTAACCCCACTCTTTTCATCGCCGCCCCGGTGATGGACCATTAAACTATGGCTACCACCAAGGCCTGGAAACAGCCGCCTGGGTACTAGACACGGAGTAAGACGGCCCATCACTGCCCTGGAGACCAAAGGACCGGGGTAGATTATGGACATTTGGATGACAGCCAGCTGTTGCACGAGTCGTGGGACGCAGGACCTGCTGGCCTGGCTGGTCCATAGGAGACCCCGGAGGGAGCTGAGGTGGAGAATCCTCACGCCCCACAGAAGTGGATGGATGCCCAACTTGACTTGTACCCCTGTTCTGCCAGTGAATATAGGGCACTTACCATCTCGAGGAAGGACGACCAACCGCTCTGGGGCAACAGCTGCTAAACCTTCTGACGGGGCACCACCAGCCGCAGCCGAAGGAATGAGGGAGGCCCTACCAGAACTTCCCGATGAACCCGCCTGCTCCTGAAGAAGTCGTGCATTGTCTGCCTTTAGTTGTAGCACTAGCTCCCTTAACTGCTGCACCCCTTCCTCCATACCAACCGTGGGGGGACGTAATGCACTCAACCGTTTTCACCACCAATTGATCCCTCAATGCAAACATGCTGTCTCGGCTCCGCCCTGGGTACAAAACAGTACCTGTAAGAAAATAAGACCAATTAAATACAGAACAAAAAAATGCTACAGTGAAACTGTCATGAGTTCTAGTTTTTCCCTGTGAGTTTGAGTTTTTGCCATTTGTTTCTGGTGTCTTTCTGTTTACCTGTTCTTCTCGTTTCCTTGTCCTTAGTGTTTATGTCTTGTCTGGTCTTCTAGCTCGTAGTCCTGTGTTGATTTGATTTTGCTTTGGTTTGAAGTTTGGTAGTCTAGTTGTTATATTGTTTCTTAGTCACTGCCTTAACTCTTGTTCCTGCGTTTTAGTTCTTTGTCCTGGTTCCCAGTCCTGTACCTTAGTTCATGTTAAGTTTTGTGTTCAGTGACCTGTGTTCCGTCTGTTCCCCCGGTTGTCACTCTGCCTGCATGTCAGTCTCTCTGTTTCCCTCTGCTCACTGTCTCTCTCCCTCCTTCTGCCTCTGCCTGTCACGGTAGCCTCATGTCTGTCACCTGTGTCACTCCCGCCCTAATAATTTAATCTACAATATACTATTTAAAATACACAGTGGCTAAAAGGATAAAGCAAAACACACCAAAATGAATCAAAACGTGCAAATCAATCAATTCAAACCAACCAAAATTGAAAACACACACACACACACACACACACACACACACACACCACAATATGCCAACTGTATAAACTAAATATACAATAACTAGACCCAACCAACAAAGAGATGCTAAAACCAGCAGCCCGCTTAGAGCCAAGACACAGGAGGAGAAGAGCGACACCCAAAGCCAAGGCACGAAAAAGACAGACCAAGTGCAGTGCAGCAGATCACCCCATGGTTCCACAGCGCACACACATAATCAGCCACAGGCCAGATCGAGACAGCCCGCACAGCAAACGATTCGCTCACACGGACCGAGAGCAATGTCGCGTGCATACAGGACGCCGCCCGGCGACGCTGCAGGTTTAGGGGTATTAACCACCGGCTAAACTGTTGCGCTGCAGGCCATAACAGCTGTGACAGCACTCGCATCAGCACACCACAACGCCGGATCACCGTCACCAACAGCCAAAACGCCCAGTCCAGGTAAGAGAGAGACTGACACAGGTGCATCACCACCT
>NW_024044495.1:0-13430 GCF_014851395.1 Micropterus salmoides | reverse complement strand
CACATAAAAAAATAAATCAATAAAAGCAATGGTAAAAAGCTAAAAAAAAAAGAAAAAGAAAACAATACAGTAAATGTTACAGTGCAGTGTAAGTTATTAATCTACTAGTTAAAGGCAGTGCTAAAAAGAAAAATCTTAAATATTTAATTAAAAGCAACGGTAAAAAGAAAAGTCTTCAGTCTTAATTTAAAAGAACTGACAGTTTCAGCAGACCTGCAGTTATCTGGGAGTTTGTTCCAGATATACGGAGCATAATAACTGAACGCTGCTTCTCCTTGTTTAGATTTGACTCTGGGGACAGAAAGCAGACCTGCCCCAGACGACCAGACGAGAGGTCTGGATGGTTCGCAACGAAGCAGAAGATCAGAAATGTATTTTGGCCATTTAGTGCTTTATAAACTAACAGCAGGATTTTGAAATCAATTCTTTGACATACAGGAAGCCAATGTAAAGACCTCAGAACTGGAGTGATGTGATCCACTTTTTTGGTCTTAGTGAGGACTCGAGCAGCAGCGTTCTGAATCAGCTGCAGCTGTCTGATGGATTTCTTAGGGAGCCCTGTAAGGACACTGTTACAGTAGTCGAGTCGACTGAAGATAAATGCATGGACAAGTTTTTCCAGGTTTTGCTGATGAAGTACTTTAATCCTTGATATATTCTTCAGGTGATAGTAGGCTGACTTTGTAATTGTCTTAATGTGGCTCCTCAAATTCAGGTCTGAGTCCATGACTACACCAAGATTTCTGGCTTGATTTGTGGTTCTTAACATTACAGATTGAAGTCGAGCACTGACTTTCAATCGTTCCTCCTTGGCTCCAAAAACAGTAACTTCAGTTTTATCCTTGTTTAATTGAAGAAAATTCTGGCACATCCAACCGTTGACCTGCTCAGTACAGTTACTGAGCGCCTGTATGGGATCATAGTCCCCTGGTGAAATGGTTATGTAAATCTGTGTGTCATCTGCATAATTATGGTAACATAGTTTGTTGGTTTTCATAATGTGAGCCAGTGGAAGCATGTAAATGTTAAACAAAAGAGGTCCCAGGATGGAGCCTCGGGGAACTCCACATGTCATTTTTGTCAGCTCAGATGTGTGATTACCTATAGACACAAAGTAGTCCCTGTCCTTTAAGTATGATTCAAACCATTTTAGTACTGTGCCAGAAAATCCAACCCAGTTTTCAAGTCTGTCTAGTAATATGTTGTGGTTGACCGTGTCGAATGCAGCACTGAGATCTAATAATACTAGGACTGAAATTCTGCCACTGTCAGTGTTTAAATGGTCATTGAAGACCTTAACAAGAGCCGTCTCAGTGCTGTGGTGTGGTCGAAAACCTGACTGGAAGACATCAAAACAGCTATTTAGTGCCAAGAAAGCACTAAGCTGTTGAAAAACAGCCTTTTCAATGATTTTACTTAAAAATGGGAGATTTGATATGGGCCTATAATTGCTCATTAGTGACCTGTCTAGATTGCTGTTTTTTAAGAGTGGCTTAATGACTGCAGTTTTCAGGGCCTGTGGGAAAAACCTGTTGGCAGAATATCAAGGCAGCATGAGGAGGATTTCAGATGTTGTATTATGTCCTCCAGGTTTTTATGGTTAATAGAATCAAATTGTCTCATGCTATATAAATTGTTTCTGAGTGGACACAGGGACAAGACATATCCTGTTACTGACATGGAGGCACTGATTGCTTGTCTAATTGTTTGAATTGTGTCTATGAAGAAGGAGGCATATTCATTGCAGGCCCTGGTGGATAGAAGGTCAGAGGCTACAGACACACAAGGGTTGGTTAGCCTGTCGACAGTAGCAAACAGGACACGTGCATTATTAGTGTTTTTGGTGATGATGTCAGAGAAGAAGGACCGCCTTGCATTTCTCAGTTCTAAATTATAAATGCGACGTCTCTCTTTATAGATGTCATAATGAACCTGGAGATTTGTTTTCCGCCACCTGCGTTGAGTTTTTCGACACTCTTTTCCACACACTTTTTTGAGTTCTAACCAGCGTCGCATTTCTCCATGGAGAGCTTCATTTGTAATTTTAAAACTGAAATTATCTACAAGCTCATTCACTGAGACCCGTGAGAGGGCAGGTGTTGAGGAGAAAGCCTCAATAAATTTTTCACTAGTGTTTTCAGTGATATGCCGTTTTGTGATCACCTCTGTTTTAACATTTGTGTGCACGTAGATAGCACTCTCAAAGAAAACACAGGAATGATAGAGAGAGCAACATCAGTCACCACAACCTTGGAAATGACCAGAATCTTGGAGATGACCAAGTCCAAAGTGTGCCCCTTATTGTGTGTGGGCTCCATCACATGTTGGGTCAGTCCATAATTATCAAGAACACAACACAGTTCTTTAGTCCCTCTGTCCTGGGGGTTGTCAACATGGATGTTAAAATCACCAACAATAACCACACAGTCAAAGTCAATACAGGTTATAGACAGCAGTTCACCAAAGTCATCAAAAAAGTTTGCACAGTATTTAGGGGGCCTGTAGATATTTAGAAAAATAGCTCGAGAAGACGAATTCAGCTGAAGAGCCACATATTCAAAAGAAGCAAAATTCCCATAAGACATCTTTTTGCATTGGAGGGAGTCATTAAACAAAATGGCAACTCCACCTCCTCTCTAATGCACTCTAGCTTCACTCATAAAACTGTAGTTGGGAGGGGTAGACTCGATAAGGACAGCTGCACTGTTATCTTGGTCCAACCAAGTTTCAGTTAAAAACATGAAATTAAGATTGTGAGTGATTATAAAATCATTGATTTAAAATGTTTTTCCTGCCAAAGACCTAATGTTTAACAAAGCTAATTTTAGTGTGTTAAAAACATTATCTGGTCCGCTTTTTTCGACAGGCTGCGGCTGACGAGGAATTAATACTAAATTTGCAGGATATGTTGAGTGCTTCCTGTTTCTTAACACATTCACCATGCTTTTTCTGTTACCTGTCAAGACAGGGATGGAGAAGACTACCAGCACACCGGGCCCCGGCTTGTCCTGGGAAGAGTCATGAGTGATATTTTCCTTGTAGCCTGGACCCAGCACATATCAGACAGAGCTTACTGGGCTTTTTCGCCATTGCGGAGCGGGAGGACGGGTTGGGCGCTGTATTTGTGACACGTGTGGACGGTGAGGGGAGTTTATGGTAGAGAAAATGGGAGGGATTTGGTCCCAGCTCTAACCTGGTCTTCCATGTGATCAGTTAAGTCCAACAGGGAGGAGAGGGGAGAAAGGGTGTCTGGAGATAAGGGTGACCTAGATGGGGATTGGGGGGGTAGAGATGGTGAATCCTCACTGTTGGTTTTCAGTGAGGGAGGTGGAGGCTCTTCCTCTTGGCTCAGATGTCTCCCGTGATCAGAGCTGTCTTCTGGCGGGGGCTGAGGTGGCTCTCCTTCAAGGTTTCTGGCGTGTTGTGTTATGTCTTCTTCTTGTTTAGATTCCTCTTGTCCTTGGCAGAGGGAACAGATGAGTGACGCAGAAAGTAAAACAATTTTACTCCTGACTTGTTAAGGCGAAGTCCATCTGCCTTAAAAAGATGTCTGCGGTCCCACAGAAAGTAAAAGTTTTCAAAGAAATGCACTGAATGGACAGTACATGCCGTTGAGAGCCACGTGTTCAATGCCATCAGTCTGCTGAATCTCTCAGCTCCTCTTCGGCTCACTGATAAACACCTCAGCATTCAAAGAGCTTGTGGTGTCCGAACGATAATGCTGCGATGATGTGTTGAGAAGAAATCCGCTTGACACTGTTCTTGATTATAAAAGTTTATTACATCAAAGAATTCAGCATCACTTACAAGCTCTGCAGCAGCTTGGAGAGTGACCCAGCCCGATAACCACTCTGTCTCTCTGTACATCGAACACAGCTTATATAGAACATGTTTAGGTCTCTGCTAAATACCATATAAGGGCACAGTGCTGTAGAATAAGTGTAACCATCTGTTAGACACCACAGAAGGGTATAGTCCCTTCATACACACTAATCTCTACTTCCCCTAACACTGCACCCATCGATCATTACTTCCCCTAACACTGGGTCCACTGTGCCTCTCTCCAGCTCTGGGTCAGGGGTCAAGTTCTATAGGAGGGTTCACTCTTTGTACACCCATCAATCATTACTTCCCCATAAGGGTTCACTGTCCCTCTCCCCAGCTGCAGAGCATTATGTTAAACTGTAATGGTCAAATGCACATATGTTATACACCACATATTCCCCCCTACGAGACTTAATTGAGTCACGAAAAACAAAAAGAGATAAATTTCTCCAACACATACTTCTTGCATATTATTTTTAACAACATATCAACTTTATGGAGTGTGAGAACGAAAAACCTGTCCGGCAGCCTTTATTCCAAATTCCCTCCAAGACAATCTAGACAGGAAAATTTTCTCACGGCCCCTCTGCCTTAGGCGGCCACGCATGGTACTCCAGTCCAATTAATAAACAAAATCTTTATCAGGCAATGCAGAAATACGGTTTAGCCAATACATGTGAAAACCTCAGGAAATAAAACAAATCAAAACAATGTCCGAATTCAGGCTGGTCAACCCATCGGACCCTCCAACGGACCTTTCCCTGCCTAGATCCTATATCCCTAAGCATCAAGAAAAAGAAAAAAAACCTGAGGTCCCCAAATATTAACTCCCTAAGTGAAAGTATAAGTCTTTACACAGTTAACACAAAAAGAATATGATTGTTAATTAAGTATTATTCATTCACATATGTATTCATATCTATATCAAAGTAGACATAGGAAGGTATTCCACTGCAGCTCCTCAGCAGTGTCGATGCAATCCAGACGTTTCCACACCGTCCTTGTCCAGAGTCCATTCATATTGTCCTTGTTTGAGTATTTGAATCCCCATCTGTACATCCCCATATACTCTGGAAGAAAAGAAAACACCAACCAGTATCTTGTTGCAAATAACACATGAAAATTAAAACCTCAATGTATGAAAATACAAAGTAACATTAAAATGGATATCTTTCCATCATTACTTCATCTGGTTCCCCTTCATCCTCTCCATCTGAATCAGCCATAGTTAACAAAGGCATCTGAGTGTTCTCCCCAGGCATTACCTGGGGAGAACTACCAAAATCTGAACCACCACTGCTCCCACTGGTCCTAACTGATTTTGTAGCCAAGTATTTGCTGACCATCCAGCTCCCTCAGATTGACCAAACGCATCCCTTATACTCTTTAATGCATCTATAACACTAGTGATATTATCAGAATTGAGCGTCTTTCCGCTTGGTTGGACAGGCCTCCGGCCATCGTGAAAATCTATCCACAACCACTAGCATGTATCTTTTCCCTTCAACTGGTTTTATCATATCGACAAAGTCATCAACTAACTCACGCATAGGACCCCTTGGGGTGGGAATGTAACCAGGAGGAACAGTCATACCCCTGCGGACATTATTTTTCAGACAGATTGTACACCTGCCTATGACATAATCAATCTGTTCAAGCAAATATGGTGCCCAAAAACCATACTCCTTTGTGATTTTTCTCCTAACCTCCCCCCTGGCAACATGAGCTAACCCATGTGCTTCCTGAATCATCAAACCTAACAGGTCCAGAGGTGCTACTATCAGTCCCTCGTGATTTCTCCAAAGACCCGTAGAATCCTTAACAGCACCTCGGTCTAGCCACAAATGTTTATCAATCATAGAAGCAGCTTCCTGCATCAAAATCACTTCCTTAAGCGTAATTCTGTCTTCCAAGTCCACCCCATGAGTGACCAGAAAAACCTTGCCCAATTTGTCAGCTCCTGTGACAGCTTTTGCAGCTTCATCAGCAGCTTTGTTCCCTTGTGTCACTCTTGACGCATCTGTTTTATGAGCTGCACACTTAGCTATCGCTATCTCTTTAGGCCTCATCATAGCATGCAACAGTTTTATTATTTGTGCGTGATGTTGTATCGGAGAACCATCCGTTCTCTTAAACCCCCGACCTTTCCACACTGCTCCAAACAAATGACATACATTATGTGCATATGCCGAATCAGTATATATTGTCACTCGCTGCCCGTCTGCTAACAAACACGCTTCTGTTAGCCCCACAAGTTCTGCAAGCTGTGCAGACGCAGGCTGTGGTATTACTTCAGCTTTTTCAACAACAAATCCCGTTCCTTGAGCTTTTACTACTGCATAGCCAGCACACAATTTATCTCCCACACGATAACAAGACCCATCAGTCCAATACTCCAGGTCTGCCTCACGTAGTGGAAGGGCTTGCAAGTCTGATCTAAGCCTTGAGTATTTCTCTGCCTCTTGAACACATCATGTGGCTCACCATCCTCTGACGTTGGCAAATTCTCGGCTGGATTTACCGTATCACACCTCACCAGGGTGACATCCTCCTGCTCTAAGAGCCTATGATAGTCTCTAAGCCTTGGCATAGTCAATGTGTATTTTCCATAGTTCAGCAGATTCCTGAGACTATGATGGGTAAGAATTGTCACTGGGTAACCCCTCGTAACAGATGATGCTTTGTCATACATTAAATAAACTCCCACCATTGCTCTGTAGCACAGTGGTAGCCCTAATTCCACTTCTGAATATGCAGTCGAATAATAGGAAATAGGTTGAGGATTCGACCCTGTACCCGTCGGCTGACAAAGGACTGCACATGCATATTTACCTCCAGTGGAATTAGACACATACAACAAGAAATTCTTAGAGTAGTCTGGTAGTGTGAGCGCTGGCGCCTCCTGTAACCTCTGTTTGATTGTTTCAAATGCCACAAGGCCTTCCTGTGTCCAGGACAGATTGCTGTGAAGTTGAGCGTTCCCAGTATCCTTAACCATAGCTCTCAAAGGTCCCGTTAAACTAGAATAATCCTCAACCCATGCTGAAGAATAACCAGCAATACCAAGAAACGTCAACATCTCTCTGACAGTTCTGGGCTTTGGAGCCTTGCGAATAGCCTCCAATTGACAATCAGAAATGCTTCTGTGTCCATGCGTTATTGTCTGACCCAAATATACAACCTTCTCCTGGCAATATTGCAACTTCTTTTGTGAGGCCTTATGCCCCTTTTCTGCCAATATTTGTAGCAATTTAATTGAGTCTTTGTGACATGTTTCTTCATCTTGTGAACAGATCATAATATCGTGACATATTGAATCACAGTACTCTGCAATATCTGATCTATCCCTACCAAATCATCTTTCAATACTTTGTTAAAAATATGAGGACTGTGTTTAAATCCTGTGGCAATCTCTCATACTCATAAAACTGTCCTTTATATGAATCCAAATAAACCCTGACTCTCTACACTAAGAGGAACACTAAAAAATGCACCACACAAATCTAACACCGTGAAATGTGTTGCATCAGGAGGGATTTGGGCTAACAAAGTATGTGGATCCGGAACTTCTGCTGGAAAATCAGTTACCACTTCATTTACTGCTCTCAAATCATGAACCATACGATAAGTCTCATCAGGTTTCTTCACAGGCAACAAAGGCGTGTTACTCTGAGGATTTGTTGTCTTCTTCAAAACACCTGCTTTCAAAAGTCCTTCAATTTGTGGTTCGATTCCTTGAATTGCTTCATCCTTCAATGGATACTGATACTTCCAAGGAGGTCTAGCTCCTGGTTGAAGTTCTACTTTCACTGGTTGGGCTGATTTCACAAGTCCAATATCGGTACTGTGTTGAGACCACAAACATTCTGGAACTTCTCGCAACATCTCCTCTTTCATAGAATCTGAGTCCATCTTGGCACTACAAATAGATTCATGTGTCATCCGTACAGCTTGTGGCTGTCCTTGTCCTTTAGCTGAAATCATGATTTTGACGAATCGCTGATCTGTACTCCTCCAAATTGCCAAATTCTCTTTCATCGGTACAAAAACAGCTTCCTCTGCTTCTGTCATCATTTCCCCTATGTGTTTCTGCTCATAGTCTTCAGAAACCAACAAAGTCACATGTGGCACACTCTTCTCAATTTTGAATTCTTTCTCCAGATAATCATCAGTGTTTACCTTCATAGCTGCTCCTTGTGGTCCCAAAATTATGCAACATGAGCTTAGTTGAATTCCTTTGGTTGATGAGCCAACCATTCCTCTGGGTTTGATTGGGCAGCATTCTTGAAATACTTGAGCGTACAATGGAATGGATATTCTGGAAGTTTCGCATCTGGCATGTTTGCCACAATGAATTTCTCCCATATCTTAGCCGGCTCCAAGAAATCTGCACTGAGATTTCCAATCCAGAATACTGCAGAGGACTCCATCTCTGTTGTCATCAATAGTTGGGGACCATTTCTTTTGGCACTTCTATCAGACAGCCATCTGGTGTACATTTTATTGTGCAGTTCAATCTACACAAAGCATCTCTTCCCAATAGAGCAATAGGTGTATGTTCTGATACCAATATGGGTATTGTAGTTTTCTGATTTTTATAGCAGAGCTCAATTGGTTCCGTGAGAGGAATCAGCTGCTTCACTCCCTCAAACCCGATTGTCCGAATCAGTTGATTGGACATAGGAAGATGTGTAGTATCTTCAGGCCGAACACAGGCGAAAGCCGCTCCGCTATCCGCCATTACTTCCTATGGTCAGTTATTTACTTTCACCTCAATTGTTGGATCTCTTTCCGGCCCTGATGCTACCAGCTGACACCCCCCTTTCGGATTTTCTGGGCACCTCTAGAATCCTGGCTCTGGGCCCCTGTGAGGGTTCACCAGTCCTCCAAGCGACCTTGACTGGCCCCTGAATCCTCCTCTGAAATTTCCTCCTCTGAAATTTCCTCCTCTGAAATTTCCTCCTGAGCTATTGCACTCACGGGCAAAGTGACCAACCTGTCCACAATTGTAACACACTTCTGGAGATTGCTGAAAGTATGGATTAAATCCTCCTCTTCTTGAGCTTCCTCGTCCTCTTCCTCTCCAATTCTGCATCTGTCCATAAACTGGCTGTGGATATGAAACAACTGGAACCACTAGTGGTGGTTGGGGCAATTGCGGTTGTTCCTGGCTTGACTGAAGCTGTGGTGGTGATTGTTGCTTTGGTAAACACTGATCCTGCATAACCAAAGCCTGTTTCTTCTCCTTCTTCTTATTTTCCACCAGTTGTATTTGATTGAGTTTCCTGAGAGTCACTTGGTCCTGTTCTTTCTGATCATGTTCCTTTTTCCTATATAGATCCACTTGATGGGCTATATGATCTGTATAGACTCCTATTGCCATGCTTCCAAGTCCAACCACCTCTGCCAGTTTGCTCCTTACTGGTGGGGGCAGCCCCATCTGTAGTTTAGCTCGCAAAATTGACCGCTCCATTTGACTCGCCTCTGGATCATTTCCTGTGATATTTCTCCACACCTGATGAGCTCTCGACACATAGGCTCTCGGATTCTCTTCTTTTCCCAATGAATCAATCAAGATATTGTCAGGATGCACATTTGTGGGAAACGTGTCTTTCAGTGCTCTCCACAGTCGATTCCTACTTGCAGCGAACAACTCCGGATCATTTACAGCAGTCCCCACATATCGATTAAGTCCCGCTCTCTGAAAAATTCTTCCATACCTGGAATCCCCAGGAGATTAGCAAAAAGTCTCTTAATATCTCCTATGGCAGTTTGTGTTCCTACCGTAATTTCTTCCAACTTCGAGATCCAAGGATGTGCTCCATCTTGAAGAATAGGCAACTTCTCAAGTATATCTGACATATCGGTATTCTGCAAAGGCTTATACTCCAGATTCTGTCCTCGGATTATCACTGGCAGCATCTTCTTACTTGTGCTCCCTTTCCTTGGGCGTAATGCATACTTCTTCTCCAATTTTTGAGACCCTTTTTTCCTCAGTTTCTCCCTCTGTATTGTCAGCTTCTCGAGATGTTCTTCCAATTCTCTTATTTCTTCTGGATAAGTCGACTTCTCCAAGCATGATATGCATCGATCCATGTCTTTTTCTATTTCTTCAGTAGTCATTGGAGGATAAAATCCCTTGAACATGAAGCACCTTTAATCTCCCACTCTTCATCGCTGTCTCCATCTTCACTTTCATCGGAGATCTGATCTCCTATATCCTTCTTCTTCCAACTTTCATCACCCCTTCTTTCCGCTCTGGCCAGCCTCCGTCTGATCACAGGATCATATCCACCCATGATCTCTTCTACATCACTCTGTTCATCATCATCTTCCATTCTCCTAAACCTCGCTCTACCCTTAGTTTCCAAACGTGTCATTTTCTTCTTACTTTTGGAGCTTGGAGTCATCTTTATAGTTGTTTCTGCTTGTCCTCTCTCTATGATTCGTTCATCTTCATCTCTGATGCAATAACCACCCTCCTGAATGATCACTGGAAGCTGAGGATAGACATCCTTAAACTCCGCTTCCTCCTCGTATGGTGGAGGTCTTTTTGCTGAATCCGTATGTGAGAAGGGTTTGTTGACTTCTGCCATTAATTTTTCTGTTATCTTTGCCTCTTTTGCCATTTTCTCCACACCTCTGTCCCTTTTCTCTTGCGTCTCTTTCATCAGTTTTTGACCTTCATGTTCGAACAACTTAAGAACACCCAGCTCTCTTCGTCTCTTCTCTTTACGTCGTTCCCCTTTTTTCCCCTTATTTTGATCCGACTTATATGTGGACACAAGTACTTGCATTATTTTAAGTACACCTGGGTTAAGAGTCCCTTCCACAGGCCATGGTTGTTCAATATTAGGCCAACGCTTATGCCATTTTTCAGATAACTTTACAATACCATCAACTAGAGGATTATTTTTTTGCACTACATCAACCGGAGTAGTTACTTTCAACGTTTTAATGTCCTTTTTCCGCATAGTGACAACTCTTTTTATTTCTTTATTGTAAATTATTTTCCTTATTACTTATTTGTTTATTTTTCTTTTAATTCTACTTAATTGTTGATAGGTGGCAATCTTACCACATCCGCTAATGGAAAATCAAGGGAATTTGTCAACTCCAGAGCAATCACAAAAATCTTGTTATCCAGCAATCACACGGCGCCAACTCCTACCTAATAAGCACCCACTCACCTTAGTTTTCCCAAAATCTCAATACACTCAATTCCCAACACAACTTGACTTCAAACGACCCCTGCACAAAAACTCCCATATGTAATATTCAAACAGTAACTGATCAGTCCGTTGCCAAGTCTCCCCTTAGATAATCATAACATGAAATATGGCAGGCATACACAAATAGACTCTCTGTTACAAATGTGTCTATAATATCCTGAAAGGAAACAAACTAAATGTGTATCATCCGTAATAATTATAAATGAGTATAGACACATATGCACAGGTGTTTGTAAAGAGTTTGTGGATTGCACAATACTGGCCAGACTGGATCCGGGGCTGCTTTGCTGTGGCGCGCTGGACGGCACCCCCTCTCTCCTTCTCTCTCTCTCTCTCTCTCTTCTTGTCTCTCAGATCACAGGAGAACAAAAAACAAAAAAGGCAAACAACACTTTAGTCCTTTTATGTACTCACAAGGTTATTTCCCCCAAAAATAAGAGTGTCCCTCTCTGAGTAATCATAATCTATTTTCCCTAACTTTTTAACATATCTACGTTAACATGCAAGCTAAGGAATTTCGGTGTCATTTACACTGGGGATGCTGGGGACACTACTCTTCACTCCTATTTAAAGCTTACTCTATTACAACGTTCTTCAATACCAATGAAAATGCCTTTTAAAATGTATTTACACACATAAAAAACCCCAAATGAAATGCAAGTAAAATATAGAAAAACAAATGCGCACTTCCCAAAAAAGTAACTTAGGCTAAGAAAAACCCCCTGCTGCTTCTGAAATGACCCAAACCATACAGCAGCATTATCAATAACTTTAACAAATTTCAAAACACAGTTTTCCCCTTGATCAAATTCCCTTCTCTATTTCTTTATTCATATATATGTTATTTCTCTTCCTTCTTTATTTATTTATTCTATTCATATATGTTTCTTGAATCCTAGCCTTATTGTCCTCTGCATAGTCTCTCTCACACACTAGGCTTCTCCTATTTCTCACACACAACCGAGACACAGCAGGGCAGCTCTCCACACACACACACACACACACGTAGCTATCCAGTCAACAAGAATGCATTTCTTCACACTGTTTATAAAGCATGCTTCCGCCGCACCTTTTTCCTTTATTATTTTCCTTCCTAAATTTATGCTACCTCGAGTTTGCAGATATTTAATGAGAGGCCACTTCGGACATAGTTCGTCAACACATGTATCGAGAGGTAACTTACAATTAAATTTTTCTTCTACAAGCTCCCAGTTCCTTTGAACGGACCCGAAAATTCACCTAGTTCCTTTCCAGGATTTGCGGCCCATCGCCTTTCAAGGGCTTTTTGTCCAGATCTGCGGCGTCCTAATCCTTATTTTCCTTTTTCCTTAACCTTATATTTTCTTCCTTATCCTTATTAATTTGTATTCAAGCCGAATGACCCTGGCCAGGGTTGCACTCTCTCTCTTTTTCCCTTACTCCAATTTACCTATTCCTTAAAGCCTAGTTTCACGCGACAGTAATTTCCATCCCACATGACTTACGGTTATAAGAATCTGAGGGCCCATATTCTTAATCTTTGCAAAGTTATGAAACCTCACTTCCCGTTACTCCTAGGCTGTTCCTTTTTCTTCCTTTTATATCTATCTATCTGTCTTCATTACATTCACAACACAACCTTTTTGCGTTATCCACAACGCACACAAAATTTAGAACGGAGTCTTCTCACACATCCACCCGCAAGCATTCACACGGGATCGAACCGGTGTACCCTTCAACGCACACACAGACACACGAACTGACCAGCGCCCACAGTTTATGAGAAAACTCACCATATACGCCAGCGTCTGGAGCGCGAGTCAGCTCGATGGAGCCCTGTGTGGAACGATGAATTCTGGCACAACACGGTCCCTTCGTGGTCGCCAATTTCTGTGGTGTCCGAACATAATGCTGCGATGATGTGTTGAGAAGAAATCCGCTTGACACTGTTCTTGATTAAAAGTTTATTACATCAAAGAATTCAGCATCAATTACAAGCTCTGCAGCAGCTTGGAGAGTGACCCAGCCCGATAACCACTCTGTCTCTCTGTACATCGAACACAGCTTATATAGACATGTTTAGGTCTCTGCTAAAAACCAATAAGGGCACAGTGCTGTGAATAAGTGTAACCATCTGTTAGACACCACAGAAGGGTACAGTCCCTTCATACACACTAATCTCTTCATACACACTAATCTCTACTTCCCCTAACACTGCACCCATCAATCATTACTTCCCCATAAGGTCCACTGTCCCTCTCCCAGCTGCAGCATTATGTTAAACTGTAATGGTCAAATGCACATATGTTATACACCACAAGCTGACTGTGGTCAACAGATTATTAAAGTCCTCTTTCAACACTTCAGACTGTTGCTTCACAACATCATGGTCCC
>NW_024044494.1:0-25000 GCF_014851395.1 Micropterus salmoides | reverse complement strand
GCCTGGTGATGGCTCGCTGGAGGAAAAGTCAGTGGGATTCATCTTCTGCTGGCCATGAATGCCTGCACCAAAATGTCATGGCACTCCATCCAATATCTGTTGAGTCTGGACCAAAGTGGTGGACCAACCAACAGAAGTCACTGAGGGAAGGCAGCGCATTACTCACGCCTTCAGCATGCAGGGATTCAAACCAGCCACACGTGGTACAATTACATTAAAGACATATTTTTGAGGACCTGAGATTCAATGGCCTGGCAGCGGTCAACAAACGGTAAAGAGACATTACCCTGGATGACACAACTGTTGACCTTGCTTCAGCAGCTGGTCAAGCACCCTTCGATCCTGCACCATGACAGGCAAACACACCTGTCTGAAGTTACCACACTGGTTTGCTGCCCACTGAGCTGCAACATTGTATTGATCTGAAACAGCTGTCAGATGTTTACAGTTTCATTCCCTAGATACAGGGGTTGTCATTTTGGGAAAGGTGGCCAGCCAGACAGTGACCTTTGGTGTTTATCGTTCTCTGCTGGAGCTGTCAGGCACACATCAAAGTCTTAGGCCCAGGGCTGTGGTAGATATCCACAGTAACAATAAGACCGCAGCACTGTTATGTTCCAAAAATGGGTAACGGTAATAATTATAATCATTGTTTCTGGTGTTGTTTGGTCACTGAGATGGTTAGTGATCTTGCTGTGTCCCGTGTCATGAGATGTTGGGAGACCTTGAGAACTCAGTGTCAGGTATTCCAGCTAAATGTCAATGAAATTGCTGAACCACGGGAGCTGTGCTGTAATACCTATAACTCGATAGGCTCTATTGGAACAAGAGCTCAGCACAAAAAAAGAACATGTATTCCACATACAGGGCGCATGAACAATAGATGGATAACCTGATCCAGCCTCACCTATACCGTCCTTCAGGTGAGATTTCACATCCTCCCTCTACCTATATCCTTTCTTTAGCTGTGGCTTGTGAGTGTCAGACAACTTACGGCCACAGGAGGCAAGTCATTCTCATATTTTTGTCTTGGGAGCACAGATTTAGCCCGCGTAAACACAGCTTGTTGTGCCACAGGCAGGCTGTAAAGGGATCCTGCAGACATACCTGCAGGTCACACGGCCGCACAATGACACAGCAGCCGTCTGACCACTGATGACAGGTAACTGACACACCGGCCCACTAATAGTGTGGCTGGTAATCTGTTTGTAGCAGCTCTATGTGTGAAGGCTTTCAAGCTCTCTGTGATCCTTGAATAGATCACAAAGGGATAGAAGCGCCTATTGTCATCACTTGGCCCAAAATATGTGCTTATGTTCCTTGACAATGTCAGTTTTGCTCCCTCATGCCATGAGATGGCACAGAGTAGGCCTACGTGTTGCTCGTGTATATATTTTTTTAACATCTGTGTGAAGCTAACAAGCAGATTTGTTGGTAGCCCAGCAGCAGTATGTTTTCACATACTCATAGTACTGCATGCTAAAATATAGTAAGTATATACAGGGCCGGATCAACCCCCTATGGGGCCCATGGGAAATAAAGAGTTGCGGGTGTTAGATGAGAAGATTGACGCCACTGTGATGTCTGTTTGCTAAATATGAAGCTACTTGCCAGAAGGAGATTAGCTTAGCTTAGCATAAACAATGGAAACAGGGGTTTTGCATGGTTGGGAACCCGGCCTCAGATAAATATTACACACAATCCTGCCTTAAGAATGACCCACTTACATTGTTCCTTGTAAGTAAGTGTGGAAGAATATAGAATATGCTATATTTTTAGTATATTTTAATGCCATTTTTACCCCTTGCAATTATATTTATTTAAAATATATATTTGACTTTTAAAAACACTTTCAAAGTGGTTTAGACATTATAAACAATACTTCAGCCAAAATATAAAGCCAAATTGGATGTAATGCATTTTTGAAATTGGCTTCACTTAAGTTTACATAAACAAATGTACATTTTGAGGTGGATATGTATTTGAATTTGAATGCACGAAAAAAGCAGCACAAGCTTTCTACACCCCGTTTGGAATTGAATCTGTTGCTTAAAACACCATTTTTTGGCTTCTAAATCTAATTTAGCTCATATTTTAAGATGTTGCAACAGGGCTGGACACAATAACAAATGTTTATTGGATCAACATGTCTGCAATGATGGATTCAGCCAAAGGGGAATGTTTCTGGGATGTTTGTTTGCAAGTGTTTTTGTGCTGTGTGTGTGAGTACTTCAGCTTTCAGAACGCTGTAGGGATGAGTTGAAAAAACTGGAATGGTCAGTTGGGAGAGTTTGACCTGCAAGTCATCTATATGTGTGCTTTGTACACAAAAAGGCCAAGCTCTAAGGCAACACGCTTCGTGGTAAACAGCTTCACCAGGTCAAGGCTATACCAAAATGTTTGAAACCTTCAGCGATTATTTGTGTTGGAAGGCACCAAAATACACAGGGATGTTCAGTTAATCTTTAACTTAGATTGCAATACTTGCTAGTGCCCCCTAAGTATATAGCTATAAAAAGTAAGTGCAGCATGTCTTTTAAATCATCAAAAGTCTCAAATGATTTTGTATTCGGGAAATGTATTGTATTCATCTAAAACATTCTTCCATTTAAGATGGAACTGTTTTATTGCTCTGATTGAACCAACTGAATCTTTACTGATAAACATAGCATAACAGAATAGTTCATTAGTGACACAGTTTTGGTGTAAACCTGCATCCCACCGACTGAAAATGACCATATGGTTGTAACTCCCAACATCTATAGTCTATGCTCTCTTACAGTCAGTCAATGATGAAAAGTCACAACGTAGCCCACATTTACTCAATTAGGCTGCTGTACTGAAGTACAATGTTATACTACTTGTATTTGTACTTTATATTCAACCCAGATGCAAATTCAAAAAATGCACAGTGGAATTTCCGGGTTTATACGTGTATGTATATAAATAACTGTATATTGTTTTGTTTTATTTTATATGTTACCATATTTTAATATAGGCCTTCACTTAATTATATGTTGTGTGTGTAGCATAAAGGAACTACAAATTTAATTTCGTTACGCAGCCTTGTGCTGTATAATGACTAATAAGCAACCTTGTACCTTGTATTACAAACTTTCCTTTAGTACGTCCATTTTATGCCACTTCAGACTTGTGTTCCATTTCAGAGACAAATATTGCACTTTTTTATGATCTAGATTAAAATACCAAACTGCTTGTAAAGTAGTTACAGTTAGCTCGACCTTCACCAACTACAATAAGTAAAATGCTACTTACACATTCATTAATCAGTAATGATATTCAATAGAACATTCTCAGGTGCACTCAGCATAACAAGTAAAAACTTTTAGGTGTGATATTCTCGGTACATTTTCCCACCAACACTTTGGTAAAATTTTGAGAGCAGGATTTGTAATGGAGTATTTATACATGATGGGATTGCTAGTTTTGCCTAAGTTTAAGATGTGAACTCTGTGGTGGGAGAAACCACTGTAGTGAGTAAGCACACACACACTTGACAACAGCAGACACCTAACCTTCAGAAAGATTGAGTAAGCCAAATAGGCTCCATAATTCATTTGCTGTGATAAAGAGCTGTTATCTCTGTAGAAGCGTCTTGGGTCAGGTGTTGATTGGTGTCGAACCGTCCTGAGGGAAGGCAGCCAATTCAAACAAAAACCCACCAACCGCTGTGGAAAGAGGGCTATAGGTTTTTTTCTGATATTGTTAACAATGACACCTTTTTTGTACAGACATGTTTCAGCTTTTTTCCCCCGAGCTTGTGTGCGGTAGGAGGGCCCCGCTTGTTTTTGACACAATGTAAAAAAAAAAAAAAAGGCAGGTCACGTGACAACGTGGGTATATTTCGTGCGGGACGTAAACACAGAGCATCAGAGCGGAGCTCACCGCCCGACGGAGCAGCACTGCGTTCGGCTCCCAGCTTTGTGTTTTCGCGACAAACCGGCTTTTAGTCTATAAAGCTATTTCTTTCCAACTTCAGCTACAGTGATAGCTAAGTTTGGAAAGGAGGAAAAGGGAGAAACGCCGTGTTTGTGTCACTGCAGTCAGTAATCTTTAGGTCCAGCAGTGACAGGGGTCGACTTCCTACAAGCACAAAAGAGAAGACAACGTAAAGGGAAAACAGTAATATTCAATAGGTTATTTTTTTTTGGACATCTTTAAAATGGAAAACTCTGGACCTAAGAAGACTTGCTGTGGTAGGTTATTTTGCATTGCAATAACAAGATATTTCCCTGACAGAGCCTTCACATCATGACTGTAAAACGGTGGCTGCGGACCACCAGCTGCAACGCCTCTGACAGTTCAGTGTTTGTTTAAATGCTTTGCAGAATCTGCCCGAGACTTCTTCACTTCTTCTAAATTCCTAATTTACATGGGACATGCTCTGTCAACATGGGTAAGTGAAACAGTGACTTAGAATTAACCACATTATTGTCTTTTAAATGACCCACTATTATCTATTTGTACATCTGTAGCCTACTTTAGTGTCAAACCAGATGTAATACACCATGAATGTGTTATTGTTACATTATATGTGTTATTATAACTGTCATTACAATACAAAATGACATGTTTTCCCAGTGTAGCTCACCACACACTGCTGGTCTTTACAAAGCTCCTCCATGGCTCCAAGGATAGAGTCACCTGAAGAGGGTGTTAGTTTTTCAGCCCATGGCAGCAGAGTGGGCTCTTATTATTTATGTAGCACCCAAACCACATTTCCTACCAGCACCAACTTGGAAATGTTGGATCAAATATCAGCCTGACCTTTAATTAATCAAAATTTTAAATTCTCAGGGTGACCGCATGTGGAACTTTGCCGTGGCTGTTTTCCTGGTCGAGCTGTATGGCAACAGCCTGCTGCTCACGGCCGTATATGGGCTGGTGGTGGCCGGCTCCGTGCTGCTGCTGGGGGCCATCATTGGGGACTGGGTGGACAAAAATCCCAGACTCAAAGGTAAGGCAGCTTAAATCAAAGCCAGCTTTTCCTGAGGGTTCGTCACAACACGTTTGCCACGAATAAAAAGCCAAAACCATGTAGATTTGATCCTGAAAATAGATGCGGAGCACCAACAAAGGGATTAGCATTATAGTCATCATGTACAGTGTGCACATGTGCTGTTTGCCTCCCTCACTGTCATAGTTAAATGCAACTCTTGTTGAATGTTTATTCAGAGGAATTTGGCAGACACAATTAGATTAGATGAGGGAGCGGGGAATGCATCCAACTGTCTTGTTAAAGCGCTGTAATGAACTCATTTATCAGACAGAAACCTGTTGTCTTTGATCAGATTTCTGTCCCTAATGTTCTTCATGGTGTTTCCACAGTGGCCCAGACTTCACTGCTCGTCCAGAACAGTTGCGTCATCACGTGCGGGATCCTCCTGATGGTTGTTTTCCAGTTCAAAGAACAGCTTGTGGAGCTTTACAATGGATGGATTCTGGTAAGATCCCCCCTGTGCTGTTTCTTACACACTCATGGTTTCAACATGATCTGATGGGGATTTTGACTGAAAGCATTTTTGCCCCTTTACCTCAAGTACAACACTCTGACCTCAAGATTGCTTTTACTGATATGGGCTCCTGCGTCAATAGGATTTATGACCACTGAAACAGCTTTTACAGAAGAGTGAAAAGAGTGTAGTTCACTCCCAGAAGACCTTTGTTCCACTAACTTAAATTGACAGAGCAGGTTTTTGTTATTTAAATTTTTGTTTGATAAAAAACTGACACATCAGACGACTTGTCTTCTTATTTTATAGTACTCAAAATATATATTTTTTTTTTTGCATAATGATTACTAATTATGGAACATGAACAATTAGGTTTTCTTCTGATGAGGACACAAAGCATCAGAGGTAACTATACACATCTGTAGGAAAGGAAAGCTTGTGTCAGTGTCTTGCAAGGGGCTTGTTTACACTTGTTGAACTATGTAAGTTCATGAGCGCTCCCTCACCACAAAGATTCGGACTTGATCGTGCAGCTGACCAGAGCTGCAGACTAGGCAGGTCTCGGTTCACCGTGGGAGCCTGGTTTGGGTATCTGGTTGAAACACAAAGGCCTTTCTGTTGGGGGGGGGGTTGCCCTTTGCATTTGTGGGACGCCTTTGGGTCCCCAGAGTAAAGCGGGGGAGGGGGTTGTCCGTGTGAGAGTGTTTAGAGCAGTGTCAGTGTGTGTGTGCGTGTGTGTGTGTGTGCGGAGGGGGTGGAAAGGGGACGGCGAGAAAGGAGATAGAGTGTCTCGTTGAAGACTGTGTAGTCAGCAGGTTCTACAAGGCCTGTCACATGACACGGACAGGGAGAGAAATGTGGCCTGGCCTGTTGGAGCAATTTTGTTGCTTTTCTGAACAGAGCGGCTGCTTTGCAACGCACATAAGAAACAAAGAGGCCGATTTCTAGATGAAGTGTGCCACGTTTTTGACCTTTTTTTTGTCATCTTGCTGCTGTAGTTGAGGTCACACGTGTATTATCAGCTGCCCTGTTTTTTCTTTTAAAGAGCTATTTTTCCCAGAAGGTTATTGATTTTTCTCCTACAGGAAGTTGTCCATTTTTTTGTGACATGTGATGGCAGTTAGTAAGAGTTATAAAGGGATTCAACCCATAAAGGTGCCTGTCATTCTTGAATTTAAATCATAAAAATAGCCAAAACTAGAAGCAAAAGGATTCCTTAGTCCGTATCTGAGTACTTCATGACTTCCTTACTTTGTATGTGACACTCAAGCCATTGGTTCCTCCTGAAAAGGTGAAGTTTCATGTTGCAAATATGTAGTTTCATTATTTTTATAAAGGCTCAGCGATTTCCTGAGAGAGATGGCTTTTAGCAAACGGTGCTCAAACAGGAGTAAATAGTGCGTTTGTTAAGATGCATTTGCTTTCGTGCAGCGGTTCCCAACCCGGGGAGATAAATCGAAGGTTCCCATGATGATTAAAGGAATAACTGTACAACTGCATATTCCTGTTAAGCAAAAATTTGTTTTTTTCTGATTCTGATCTATTTCCACCTCTTCAGCCCTACAGCCTACAAATCCTTCAAACTAAACAATCAAATGGAAAAATTGTTCTTGGGTTGAACTGCTTAGAATTCAAAATAAACTACAGTGTGTGTGTTTATGGTAATGAAGGAACATGTCACCCAGTGCAACCGTGTGACTCAGTAATGTGTTTTAAATTACTTTTGGACGGGCATTAGGTTTTGCCTATACAGACAATTAAGTCATTGTTGGTTTTACATGGAGTTTGTTGACAGCAAGTAACCTGACCCAGATTGTCCTTTAATGACATGAAATGGATACCGATCAAATGTAATAATAACCTACAAATGTAAAAATACTCCATGTTGTTTTTCAGACCACCTGCTATATAATGGTGATCACCATCGCCAACGTTGCCAACCTAGCCAGCACGGCTACATCCATCACCATCCAGAGGGATTGGGTGGTGGTTGTGGCGGGTCAGGACAGCAGCCAGTTGGCAGGTCAGTGTTTCTTACCCACTGCTGGCTTATCATCTAATGTAGGCCCGACTTGACCCGTTATCAGATCTGTGCAGTGCGGCAGACTTTGAACCCTGGATGCTGACTCACTCTCGATTTCGCCTTTTATGCCCCTGCAGCTTTCTCCACATTGCTGTAAACTTTTTAAAAGATAAGCTCACATGGTGGCAAACATTCTCAGCACTTATGAACTTGGTGACCCATATCAATTTGCTCTGCTAGTACTGTCGTTCTAGTCAAACCTGCTGTCATATCAATCTGTAAAAGCTACCAAAACGTGGGGACTTTCATGGGCCACTACTTGATCACATTTCCTCCTAAATCTGGAACTTAATGTTGACTTCCAACCCCTACCACTCTTGTATCAAACAGACATGAACGCCACAGTGCGGATTATCGACCAGCTGACCAACATCCTGGCTCCCATGCTGGTGGGTCAGATAATGGCCTTTGGCTCCCATTTCATTGGCTGCGGCTTCATCTCGGGCTGGAACCTGTGTTCCATGTGTCTGGAGTACGCGCTGCTGTGGAAGGTCTACCAGAAGACGCCGGCGTTGGCTGTGAAAGTCGGCCAGAAGGAACAGCATCAGGAGCTCAAACAGCTCAGCCCCCCGAAAGGTAGCCTTGTGTTTGATTTGTACCTTCTTATAAAAGCATCATACTCATTGTTTGGGTTTGGAGAGTTCTGGTCTGTGTCACGATCCAGACTGAGCAGAACTAAATCTCTGCCTGTTTGCAGACCTGGAGAACGGCCAGAGCCCTGAGGAGTCGTCTCAGCCGCTGATGAATGAAACCGCAGTCGTGGCCACGCCCGACTCTCCCAAGCCGCACAGCTGTTGCTACCAGGTGAGCGAACCCCTGCGCACCCTCAAGGCCGGCTGGGTGGCCTACTACAACCAGAACATCTTCTTCGCCGGCATGTCCCTGGCGTTCCTCTACATGACAGTGCTGGGCTTCGACTGCATCACCACGGGCTACGCCTACACGCAGGGCCTCAACGGCTCGGTGCTCAGCCTGCTGATGGGGGCCTCGGCCGTGTCGGGCATCTGCGGCACCGTCGCCTTCACTTGGGTTCGCAAGAAGTGCGGCCTGATCCGCACAGGCTTCATATCGGGCGTGGCCCAGCTGTCCTGCCTCATGCTGTGTGTCGTCTCCGTCTTTGCTCCCGGGAGCTCCTTCGACCTCAGCGTATCGCCCTTCCAGGACATTTACTCCCACCTGGTTGGAGAGACGGCGCTGCCCGAGGCCGACCACAGCCTCACCGGTGGAAACGCCACCACTGCTGCACCAGCTGAAGAGCTGCTGCCTCTGCAGTCCTACATGTCTGTTAGTCTGCTGTTTGCTGGCGTCATTGCTGCTAGAGTTGGTGAGTAAAGTAGTTCCCCTTGAATCATTTGGTGGTAAGGGGGGGTTCATCTAAATGCCATGAAATACCATGAATTAGTTTGATTTGGAGCAGAGTAGAAGCTCCAAAGTGCAAATGATCATTGCTTGCCAATAAAGTCAATGGTGCAAAGTCTAAGTTAGTTTGTTAGTGTTATTTAAAAGGAAATTAGAGTGTCCATGCTTTGTTGGCAAGTTCACTTCCTTTCATAAGATTATAAAAGGCTGACTTCCTAAAGGTGCCTCAAGCAGGTACACTTGAATGTTTTTATAAGTCACCGGAATTTCACACAAGACCTCTATGGATGTACCCCGGATGTCAGAGCAATATCTGCAACCTTTGATTCAAATAATATTACCTGGTGATTCCCTCTACAGCTACTGTTGTCTCGGAAAGTTGTTTTATTGTGGCTGTTAAAGTATCATTAGGATTGTTTATCTCTGTCTTGCAGGCCTTTGGTCTTTTGACCTGACAGTGACCCAGCTCATCCAGGAGAATGTGATCGAGTCAGAGCGAGGTGTCATCAACGGTGTCCAGAACTCCATGAATTACCTCTTAGACCTGCTGCACTTCATCATGGTGATTCTGGCTCCGAACCCGGAGGCCTTTGGCCTGCTGGTCATCATCTCTGTCTCCTTCGTGGCCATGGGTCACATGATGTACTTTGGGTTTGCTTTCAAGAGCCTGGGCAGCCGCCTCTTTCTCTGCTGCTCGCCGGAGCAGAAGGTGGAGAATGTAGAAAGCCCCTCACTTTCTACCACAGTCTAACCCCATAAAAGAGACTCTGTCCTGGGTACATATTTCTCAAGCCTTACCCAGCCTTATCCAGCTAACATCTTTGCTTGTAGCTGGCGGAATGCTAAGGTAAACCAGAGAAAGGTAACTTAACATACTATATATACTGTAGCCACTAATAAAGCATTAATCATTAGCAGGAGGTGAGTTGAAAGCTTTAAGAACTGGATACTAATCCATAGTAAAACTTTAGGGTTTCTCTAACTTTTTCAGCATGGGAGTCAGATGAGAGCCTCAGCTTCTCATCTATGGGTCGATGCTCTTTGATACGTATATGTACTGTCAAACAAGGATCCATCACTTCTAGGCTTGTGACCCCATTGAGGGTCCTGTTAAAGAAGTGAGGGGAGGCCCTGTAAAGTATTCTCCTCCTGACAGCCTGGGTCTAGCTGGAAAGATTTTCCGAAGGTGCTTCAGCTAACTAAAGGGCAAACTGAGGGAGAATTCTTGCAGGGAAGCAGGCACTGAGGGTTGCATTAGGGGGAACGGCTGAGACCGGAAAAGACAGAGCGTTCCCCCCTTTTCTGACACTTGCCTCTCAGTGACTTCCTTGGTGCTGTAGCTGTGTCTGCTAGCTGTTCTCTGGTAGCCTACTCTTGGTTGTGTCAGCTAACACGTACGATGAGCAGGTTGTGGATGCCTTCCTCCAGACAAGGGGGGGGGGTGCTTTTTATTTAACCAAACTCAAAACTGGGAATTGGGATCTGGTCTCTTTAATACGTAGTTATAAAGGGTTATGCAAATAACTGTATTTATTCAGGAGATAAAGACGGTGATTTTTATGAATTAATAATTGTATCATCAGTATTGCGCTGTGCCATTGCTCACGGTTGTGCCATAAGAAAGAAATGAGAAATCCTATGCACCCTTCTCAATAGCTCTCTCAGTTACCAAAGTCAAAGTCCATATGCGGCATAAAAGGAAGTGAGGGAATCCAGTTATCTGTCTGAAGCATTCCAAATACATAGGATATAGATTTTTATCAGGTGACAGTAGTTGTGTAGCTTCACTATTGCTTTCATATACCCATAGTTATCTGAATATTTCTAACCCACTCTGAGATTGTACTTAAATCTAGTTTCTCTGGTAGTTTACATTAATAGTGTTATTTTGTCACCTTGTGATTTTTTCGTTCTCTTGAAAAAAATTTCAATCATGATTGTTGTTACACAGGCACTTTAAGTGATTGACATCTGTCATTACATCTAATGCGTGATCAGGCATTTGATCAATATTTTTGCACATGGCTGAAGTCCTGACTCCCCCCAAAACCCCCTGCTCAGTCCTATTTCACTCAATAACTGTCTCCCTGCCTCAGCCACACAAGTCTATGAGGAAAAACTATACCAGTTCCTTTAGCCAGGGCTGAATACCCCAGATATCCCAGTTTCCTCGAAAAGTCAGCCAGGGAGGCGAAGCCAGCAACCCTGATCTGATCTCAGGTTACTCTTACTAGTCTAGAAAATGTATTTAAATAGTATTGCCTGTTGTTTGTGGCTTTTTTGCATGCTACTTTTCCCTTGAAGTGATTTTGTCAGTAAGTAAAGTGTCTCCAAAAACAGTTTAAAGTCACAGACCTTCAGAAACTATCTTTGCTTTAAAGTGAGCATATGTGACTTTTTCTGCTAAAACATCAGCAACAGACAAGTCATAGGTTCAGCTAACTGGTAACAAAGCAAAAGCTATGGAAAGTTTGCTAACACTCGCCACCATAAGCTACTTACTGGTCATAGCAGGCTAACAGCAAAACCCTGGGTGTGCTGAGCAAGACTATTACTACTACTTACACTACTGTATTTAGTTGCTTATGAATTCAACTTTTCATTTGTAAAAAGAATAATGTGTTATTTCGTTTTAAAGATCTACCCACCTAAAGTAACTAATATAACTAGTTCCTTTCCCCCTCCGACCTCCAGTGATTTCTGGCACCTTGTTGTAAATTAGCCTTGACAGCTGTTAAACGCACACATTGAGACAAGTTAGCCGCAGCCAACCCATGAAAAATCTAGGCAGCCAAGATTTTGGTAAGGGGAGGGGGGGTTATTTAGGTTGGAAATAGAGCTAGCCACGCCAGATGTCAGAGAACAGAAGGCCACTTTTTAGCCGCATTTTCCCATGAAACCTGGTGGAGGGTGTGGTGGTGGGTCAGGATGTCTGCAGGTTTGCCCGGAGGTGCAGGATCACTGGGAATGGAGCTTCATTTTTATGTTCCACCCGGGTTCAATGTAACCTCAAACTCAGTCTGGGCATGAGAACACAACCAGCTCTTAAAACAGTTTGTTCTGCTGATTCAGGAATATCACACATGGCCGTAACTCTGTATTTTTTTATGTAAATAGCATTAGCCTTCAGTCAGTACAAACTTACTTAAATATACAAATGGAAAATACAAAAAATACATTGTGTATACTGTTGCTCTGCTGTTTGTCTGGAAAAGTTGACGTTTTGCATGTTTTTATATTCCTAGTGTTAACAGTTTGCGTGAGGTTTCTTAAAGATTTTTGCATTTCATTTGAATTCATCTGTATCATACTGCTTTAATCTGAATATATATATATCTCTCTGTATATATCTCAGTGTTATTGTAGTTCAGTAGACACAGACATTAAATCATAAAGAAATCCTTTTTATGTAATAATCACACTCCACAGAATATACGGATGTTGGTACTGCTTGTGTTGCATGTGGTCTTCTAAATAAAGAAAACCTTTACGTTCGCCTGTCTAGTCTTATATATGTGTGTATGTACATATTATGTTCGTAGGGTTTCTTGGCCTGAGTCTTGGGCTAGCCTGCTGCTGTGTGAGGTCACATACCACAGCAGAGTTAGCTGCTACTTTCCTCCCCACAATCCCTTTCTTTCAGGCAGCCAGCGTTAAACTGAGTGACTTTAAGCTGAACTGGATGATCTGGACTTGCGTGCCTGCTGAAAAGACAAAGAGTGACCTGGTTTTTCCTCGACACAAGCGACAGGAGGGCTCGGCCTGGGACACGTGCGTGGGCTTTTACTCTGCATTTTGTGGTTCATTGAATCATTTTAACAATGTATTTCCAAATTTGATAACTGATATGTACTAAATAAAACAATGAGGATATAGTAATGGTCATATCAGAAGTTAGTCCCACTTTAAGAGATTTACATAACACCTAATACTAGTTCAACGCTAATCAGTAAGACAGCTAATGAATACATAGCACCTTTTTGAGGCTCTGTAGGCAGGTTTTGCTTGAGAAATGTTCAGTTGCAGCATCAGACATCATGTTTTCACAGCCCTCTTCATTCTTTTTGGACCCAATAAGAATTACTTTGAACAACAATATTAAAATGCAAAGGCACATACAGAACATTAGGTTTAGCCTGAAGATGGATGCTGTTTGGAACTGAATATATTATTTACATTAAAAAGAACAAACTAATTTGTACTTTGTAGGAATTGTTAAATTGCACTTAATATTTTTTTTTATGAAGGCAGGATTTTTCCTGTAACAGTTTAAGGCAAATACTAAAAAATGCATACTTGCGAGTGTAAAGGCCACTTACTATCGCTAAAGGCCAATGCCTACAAACAGGAACTGCCAAGATATCTTCCTTTCTATGTGTAAGATCTCTAGCATATTTTGTTTGGTCAGAATCTCCTGTCAAGACATTGTGATAATTTGTTTTTATTAAAGCTGAAGCTTCCAGGAAAGGCCTTTAACTGTAATTTCAAAGGTGATCAGAAATAACATTTATCTGATACCACTGCTGATAGGGAAAGTCAGGTGTTAGAAGCTCAAACATAGCTCAATTTCACAAGTCAGTCATTTAAGGTACACATTAAAGGCTGACTGTATGTAATAAAGGTACATAAAGGGGCCCCACCTTTGTTACCTTTAGGCCCAATACACCAAAAAATCTCTCAAGATCCCTGTGTTGCATTATGGGTACTAAAGGCACCAGGTTTTGGCAAAGAATGTGTGGAATTAAAAAAACAGATAATCTGTTTCTGCTGCATCAACTCTGAGTACTCCTTTAAAACCCACGTCCACAGAAAAAGAAGTTTTTATTCCTCCCCTCTTACAGAGTGCTAACCTCCTCTGTGAGCTGATTCTCAAACTTTAGTAGTCTTTATTAAAATGGAGACAATCCCTCTCATTTATACTGTTTATATACATTTGTTTGATATGTTATATTATATATAAGTATACATTTCACTGTGGTGTCTTGCTCAAATGAAAATGCAAAGGCAGACTATGTCTGAATTCTGGATTGAACCTGATGCACTAATTGCCTGGTTGTTCAGAGCTTTCTCCTGCACTGCTACATATTGTTCAGCCGCCTCTTTTGGCTGGCATGTTAGTAGAGTGATAGTAGTTAAATCAACTAAAGTTAGTAGTTGATTTTTGTCTGTAGATGTGATTTTTTTTTGTGTGTGATAAAAACTAAATATAAAAAAAGTATTACAAAGTTCCAGGGTTTAAACTAGTGGTGAATTACAGTAGTTTCTTCTTTTTCATCCCAGCGTACAGTTCAGCCCGTGAGCTGAAACAGAAAGGAACTGAAAACTGCTGAGATTTAAGTACACCTTCTTCTCCAAGCCTGATAACAAAACGTGACCTTCTCCTTCCGAAACAGCTTATTCAGGACGGAACTTTTTTTTTAATCAAGACTCTGCTGAGTCTGACCTGACTTTACAGCAAAACTAAAGCGACTTAGATCACACAGTACAACAGAAAAGGGCAGAGAGTTTGGACTCAGAGGGCAACAATTTAAGGAAAGCTTAGATCTGTTTATTCAAATCCAAAATATAGAAAAATGTAATTGCACATATGTGCATGCATACAATGCATTTAGAAAGTTCCCCCCCTCCCCCGACATTTGTTTTAACATTAAATAACAGCGGATTACAACGGGAAAGAAGCAGACATACTTTAATGTCCAAGTCAAAAGAAACGCCACCACAAATTGAAGTATTTAATCTCTCTACGATGACATACACTGGGGCAGCCAGTTGTTTTAAGTCATATTAAGTAAAATGATTTGCATTTAATCAACGCCTGGCAGCTTTATCTGGAAGTCAAACATTGACTGTAGGAGAAAGATCCACTTGACATCCCTCAGAGAAGAGTAACTGATGATAAAAATGGATCAAATATGGGATAGCTATAATCCTGTGATTCAAAAACCCGACTAGTGATTACCAGCAGGCATGTGGGAGACTGAAATGAAAAACAAGGTTCTTTCGAATCCAATATTGAGTTTTTGGATCATCACACTAAACTCTGTTTGGGGTAAACCAAAGACTGTACATCTGCAAAAACAAACCATCCCCTGCACGAAGTCTGGTGGTGGCACCGTCCTGCCAAGCATTGTGGGCATCCTTCTCTGCAGCAGGAACTGGGAGGCTTGTGTAGGTAGCAAGTAACAGGCGAGGACTGCTTGCACACAAATGCACAGTTGCAATTTTCATTAAAAAATAAAAAAATCAATTGTTGCTCCAAAATTGCAGATGCATTTGGAAGTCTTACAGAGCTCTTGTATGCTTGTGCATGGATCGCAAGTATAGTGTAAGAGAAATGAAAGATCTTATACTTGCATGCTTGCATGTTGCCAATTTGGTGGTAGAGGCCCCAGAACTCAGGGAAATACAGACAATAATGGAGGAAAACATGCTGCAGCCAGCAGCAGAACAATGGGAAGTGGGAAAAGATTTATCTTCCAACAAGACAACAGCCAAAGCTACACAGGATAGGAATGGCTTAGAAACAATACTGTTAATATTCTGGTGTGGCCGAGTCAGAATCCAGACCAGTTTGTGGCAAAAATTGTGATTCACACATCATCCCAATCCAACATAGTTCCAGCTGCTTTACAGAGAAAACATTTGTATTGTTCAAATGTGCAAACTAATACAAACAAGTCCAGACTGACTCAAAGCTGTAACTGCTGCCAAAGGGGCCGATACTCAAGCAATCAATTATTTTCTGTTTTGTATTTCTATAGGGATTTGTTTACACTTGGACACTTCTTTTCTTTCCTGTAAATATCCACTCTGATGCAATGGTGTAAAACAATCCGAGTGTCTGTCTTTGAATATGATCACGAGTCCAATAGGGCTGCGAGCCAGCTGTGGTCAAGTTTCTTCACCCTCCTCAGTTCTCTAACCTGGGCTTTTGACAGAGCGGGGGCTGCAGATTCTGCAACCTGATGTTCCAGTGATTCTAGTCTTGTGGTGCTGGATTCCATTTCCCCCTCCGAGTCCTCTTCCTCTTTCTCACTCTCCATTTCCTCCTCTGCATGTTTCTTTTCCTCTCTGGAGGTCATGAGAACACACATGAAAAAAAAAAGAAATAAAAAACAATTCACATGACTCATATTTCCAAATGATAAACAACAGGTCCACAGGGGAAACACTGCACCGTTTTAGCCAGGACCTTAGGTTGCTGAATCATTCAAAGCCTGACACCCAGCAGTGTTTTGTCAAGTCATGGTGACATTATCAGACACCGAGTGAAGAATATTTATCAATATTAACATATTAGACAGGGCTCTAATAACCACTACCACAGTTCTGTTTGTATCATTATTTAAGAACAAATATTTAGATACTCTACTGACCTGCCGTCTGTCACGGAGATGAGCAGAGACTGTACAAACATGGAGCAGAGGAAAGAGGTGGAGGGTAAGACGTGGGCCGGGGTCTGCAGAAGCTGTCAGGAAAAAAGACAAGAAAAATGACAAAATTACCCCCAAAATCTTGTAAGTCACTAAAATCTATATTTTTGTTTTGAACTTCAATAGCCAGTGTCACATTTCGGTGCCGATGAACCAGCTTAAACACAGAGGACTTTTTTTAATCTTTATTTTAACAAGCAAAACAATTACAAAGACGTCCACTCCTGATAACAATCTACACAGGGCTGAACTACAGACCTCTTTGATAGCTACGGAGCCCTGTGGCAGAGGCGTCCTCTCAGCTGAGACGCTGCTCAGCGTGTCTTGATTTCCCTGTTGCCGGTGTTTCCCCAGCAACAGGTAAAATGGTGTCATGGCGACACTGTCGTCGATCACAAGCTAGAAGGAGGGGGGGAAAAAAAAACAATCACAATGTCAGGAAAAACAGGAAATATGTCACATTAATAATAACGAAAACAAGTCAACAATTAGAGGAGGTGGGACGGAGGTCAATCTCGTTCATGTGTTGCTGTTTCTTTAAATAAGCACAATAACTTGCTCTTCACCATTACCCTGTGTTTATTCCCAAAATAAATATATGCAGCAACAGCTGATCTAGGCATCAGCTTCTAACTTCCAAAGGTTTGGAGTAGCACGCCAAAACTGTTTGAAACCCCTGCCAAGTAGTGGCTGGTGCTCAGGCGTGCTGTGTACCTGTTTGCTGGACGCCATCAGTCTGTCCTCCTCTGCCTTGGTGGTGAATGTCATGAGGTCCTGCAGAGCAGAGTCCACATGAGCCATGCAACAATAGCACACAGAATATGCAACAGGCAAGTATGGAGTTGGTCCTGCAATGTTACTTTTCCCCTGTGGCACTAAAATGACATGATAATGACCATGACATTCAGGTCGCATAAGAAGGTTTAGCTTGAATCCATTTGGTTTGTCTGAATTCAGCCATTTCCTGCTCACTATGAGTTGACGAAGACTTCTTGTGTTCCAATCTTTGTTGTCTATTATAATCACAACATAAAATATTGTGTGATGTTTACCATGTACTGAGTGAGGAAGTACAGTTGTGAGCAGTTGAGCCACTGACTGCTCTCCTCACAGCTCTCCAGCATCTCCTCCCTCGGGGCAAAGACGGCACGAGTCACCTTCCCTGAGCACACGGCCTTATGGGAAAACAGCGGCCGAGGCTCGCTGGGCTTAAACACGAACACTGAACATAGAGAACAGACGACCAGCAAAACATATTAACACGGTTACAAAACAAGAAACATTCTAATTACTCTAATAAATATCAAATTTGTTGAACACATGCAGGTATCTTGGATCAAAAAGCATTTTTGAAGAGTTACTCATGGGTTGGTACAAAGTGTGGAATTATTAGCCATGCTAGCTGCAGGGCTCTCGGGGTGGCAATGTTGAAAATTATTGAATGGATTGCACCGTCATGTGAGCATGTTAATTACCAAGGTATTATTGGAGCGAAACAACTGAGCACCTGTGAGGTGGATTGTGTAGTTGTAGAAAATAGTCACGTGTATCAGTAAATTTGAAGTCACAGAGAAAAATGCTTGCGAGTTGCAAACCTCTCTCTCACAAACACTTGCAGCTTTCAAATGTTCATTGCATGGGCATAAACTCTTCCGCTCACATTTTTGCTTCAGTGACTATGGTGCAAAACACATTTGTGCCATGAAGTCACGGACGCATTTTCTGATGCACCTGTAGAATATTTTCTCACAAATAAATGTTTTATTGGATATCTTTCCAGCACACAGTCATTAACTACAGCAAGTCTGTATGCTGCTCACAAACAACAAGTATTGCACACTCTCACTTTTGCATCATATAGCTCAGTGAAATGTGGAGCAAAAGTCATTTGTGTACCTGTGGAGCCAGAGGCAGGCACTGTTCAGAGATCAGAAAAGCCTTGTGGCCAATCAAAAGAGCTTGTTTGGGCACCAATCTGGATCTATTGTTTTTCCAGTCAAGTTGAGATGAAACCATGCCCAGTTCCATATGATGAAAGCCTCAGCGGTATATGCAGGATTCCTACAAATACCTACACGTTTGTTATTATGTAAACAATACATTCTGACTATGTATGCTATTGCACAATAATCACAGCTAAGTACTGTAGCTCATGCAAATCGTCCTATGAATACTTTTTTATGTATCCTTAACATATTTAAAAATTTAATGTCACAGCCCGCTCTATTTTTCATTTTGCATCGTGTACCTGGAACGCGTGGAGGTCCAGGTTTGAAATTTTAACTGGAAAATTCTGACCTCAAACTATAACTGTGTACATAAGGCAATATTTTCCAAGCTACTGTAGTTGTCATACTGTCAAGGCTTTTGTCATACGGAACTGGGTGTGGTTTCATCTGACCTAGATTGGAAAAACAGACAAGTGCCTAAATGAGCTGCTTTCATTGGCCAAAGGCTTCTCTGATCTCTGAACAGTGCCCGCCTCTGGCGCTACAGGTGCACAAATCACTTTTACCTCCACATTTCATTGAGATACGAGGTGCAAAAGCAAGAGCGTGCAGCTCTGGAGACTCGTAGCAGCAGCTTCAAGCAGCTGCAGTTACTGACATGTGTTGATGCTAGAAAAACATCCAAGAAATGAAAAATGTATCAGTGAGAAAATATTCTAAAGGTGTGTAGCTGTCTTTGCATGAATTCACATACTGATTTGCAGATGTGCGCATGACTTCAAATTTTGTGTGTGAATGTGAACCATATTTGAGGCAGCAATGGAAGCAAAAAATGAGTTTCTTCATTTGTGGGTTGCAGAACAGGATTTGTGCACCTGCAATAAAGAATTTGAGAAGCTAAAAGTGTGGGAGGGAAATCAATTCTACAAGTTTGCAACTCTACAGCATTTTTCTCTGTGACACCGATACATGTGTGACCATTTTCTACAACTACAAATTCCAGTGTCTCAGGTGCTCAAATTACGGCTGTGCCTAAGTACAGCCTCACAGAGCTGCTAGTGTGGCTGTAGACTCTTAGTCTTGTTAAAATATTTATACAGACTCTTTTTTCAATCCACAGCTTAAAGAATGTGGCTCAGACTGTTGAGTTGAAGCACTGAACTTGTGTAGCTGAATGTAATTAGGCTACACTGCAGACTGAAAGTATTTAGGATTCCTTTCTCAAGTCTGATCTTTAGGAATACCTCTGGTCAGTTCTGTCATACATTAATGGTCATTAACCTGTTCAGAAATGGTTGGTGTGGGTTTAAATTTGATTCGCAAAAATGTTTTCCGTGTGCTTTGAGTGATTACAACTAAAAGCTAAAACTCAGATTTGGGCATCCAGTTTAAAGCTTACAGTCTGTGCATCCAGCCTGACAGCAGAAGGCAGCCATGTTCTCAGAGAGGGGGTCAGCCAGCAGCAGGCTGATGTCCATTGAGGTGCTCCACTCCACTGCCAGAGGGGACAGGAGAATGAGCAAGAGGGAGAAACAAGCAACAAGAAAAGTCCAATTATGTTATGAACAAAAAAAAACAGTTGTAACAAATACATTCAGCTGCAAATTTGAATTTTTGACATGTACACTGTACATGCAGCCTTACAGGAGCAGGTGAGGAGGTTCCAGCAGCAGAGAAGGTTTTTGGCAGTGGTTCCCAGCAGATACTTGGAACAGCTAAGTCGTCCAAAACAAAGATCCCTGTTGGAGAGAAAAAAAGTTCCCTTAATTTTCCTGTGGCTACAAAGAATTGTAGTGCACCCCCAACAAACCAGCTCCTCACACCACACATATTTCACAGGATTAGCTTTACTAAGCAGGGTTTGAACCCCCACCAAGACCCAAACACCCAGAAAATGTGTTTCTGGGAGATAAATCAATAAAGGCCACCTTTTCACTCTTCAAAATGCTGCCTTCTACGTATTAGTTAAAGTGAGTCTGTGACATTCCTTTGCAAATTTCTGCATGTAAAGAGTCTGGAGTTGCTGAAGTTGGAGGTCATGCAACTGACCCAGTTCTTCACATACATAGTTAGAAGTTATGTAAGGGGCACCGGGCAGCTGTCAAAACGTCTTCCCATTTTCTTCCTCCAACCTGTGTTAATTCGCACAAATTTCCCTTTCAGTTCCCATATTCAACAGGATACAGCCGCTCATTTCAAGAGGCTTTCTGAGTATGATTGAGTTTTCAAGCTTGGCAGCTGATCGGTTAGGAGTCATTAATTCAGATTTGTTTACATTCGTGTAAGAGAAGACACAAATATCTGCCTGTACGCACTATTTTCCAAGAGACCTTTTCTAGGTTTCAAGGCTGTTAATGCCTTCAAAAACAGTTCAATCTTTATCTCAGCTGGATCCTTCATTTTTAGATAAATTGCAAGTCAGCTCTCTTTGTTTTTCTTGCAAATATGCTAAAGCTGACTCAGTGTTCTGGTCATACATCAGAAAAGTGGTACAGAAACTAGCAAAAGTAGTTATGTGTCTTGAGCAGAGGGGACATCAGCCAACATATATGAGACCTGGCGACGTTGTGAAACTGTTGTGTTCAACTGGCTGATAGGCAGCACTTTCTCCGGTAGTTACTTCCCTTGTTTTTGGTGAGGAACAACCATGTGGACTTCTGCCAGAAAAGGGGGGCTAAGGGGGCCTACACAGCAAACAGCCAGACTCTAAAACAGCTGGTTGCTGAGTGAATCTGTGCATGTGCACTGCGCTTCAACTGACTGCTGTTAGCTGTATGTTCTTTGTTTCTGAATATGAGCCCCTGAGTCTCCAGTCTGCGCTTACTGGGGAAGATGAATACACTGTTTAGTAGAATAGCTCTACAACAAATATTCATTAGTGAAGATACATTAGAGACACTAGGGGTGGGGGAGAAAAAAAAAATCTAAATAAAATCTATTGCTTTTTTAGTCCCCTAGAAAACTTAACAGGACCATATAGAGGACTGAAAAAGTGATATGAACAAACAGAGAAATGCATCTTTTTAGATAAACAGATGTTGACAAGGTTTGACTTTAGGGACCTAATTGGAAGTTGGAAAAAGGTAATAAATTGCAATATATCTCAATATATTTAAAATCGCAATAAAATCGAATCGCAACATAAATATCGTGATATATCGCATCGAAGAGACACACCGTTTGGACTCTACGATCACTTTTGAAACCAGTTTGGATCCTTATAAGCAAATTTTTCTTTCAACAGTCTTTCGCTCTGCAGGAGAAGTTTTTCTTGTGATCACTGGCACTGTGTGCGAAAGCAGTTAAATCTTTATTGTTTTGGTTTCTTTTTCCAATTTACAGAATTAGTGTACCGTCGTGCTTCTTTACGCGTCTGTCAGACACTGAATAAGATATTTGCTGATAAATACTTTTCTTTTGTTTCAGGATATGGTTTTATATTTATGCTGTGTCTTCTTACACAGATGAATGCTTTAATGCTGCTGTCTGACCTTTGTCTACTTTGAACATCGATATGTTGGACACAGATTCTTCAGTAGAAAGAAATGTACTGAGACACAGATCAACAAATTGGAGGTTTTGTTCTTTTCACCGGATTCTCGGACAGTAAGAAAAACACCAGTCTTATTCTTTAAGAAATGCTGTTTACTGCATGGTCTTGTACTGTCAGGTGTTATCTAGTCTACCCTACTGTTTTTTTAAAAACTGAATATTAGGCCTTGGTGTCCCTGCGTCTTTTTTTCCAGTTTGTTCTAATCTTACAACATTAGCTGCTTGGGACACATACCTGAAATATGATACATTAAGTACAGACCAGGTCAAGCCTGTCAAATGCATTACTCTTTAATATTAATACAACCAGCTGGACAGGAAGATGGGTAACTATGATAGAATATAAAGAATCAGACCAAGCATTCAATCATCATTTTCAATACTTAACAGTGCTTCAAACTTTATCAGTTCACTACTGCTGATACTGAAGTATTAACTTTCAGCACCCAGCCCCCTCGGGAATGTGTGGATCTTTGAGTGCATGTTAATGCTCTGACCTAATAGCTCCTGGTGGCTGGGACAGAGTTGTCAGGAGCTCCCAGGAGGCCGGGCTCCACACAGTCACCACCTCCTGAAAGCTGACGGCCAACAGAGAACCATCGGCTGAGAAACAGCAGCACTCAGGCGCCAGGCCGTGATAGGTTCCGACAAAATCACACGACCAGGAAGGACCTTCACCTTCTGGCACGTTCAGGAGGAAGGAGAGAGGGAGACAGACACAGAGGGTGTTGGATTAGTGAGAAATACAGCCTCATTTGGCTCAAATCTAACATTCAACTTGATGTGTTGTGAAGCCAAAATGTTAGAGGCTGCCAACAACCAAGGCTCCACTCCTACTGATGTCTCCCTGGCTAAAAAAGTGCTGAATCATGGCTGTACAAGGCATCTGTATGGTACTGATGGTATGAGGCCATTATGATATGGATGTTTTAAAAAGAATTTTAACTAAAATGTTACACATTTTCTACTCCAATAGGTAATTTGGCCTGTTTGTTGCATATTATTAAAGATAATATATAAACCCAACTTACAGTTCATTTCTCAAGTATTTATTATACATACTATACATTATATATACCTTGTGTTTTTTTATTGCGATCAAGTGATTGATAAGAGATAGAAAATGTACATTATTTCTTTCCAATTATACAGTGTGTGCAGTGATGTTTTGAAGGGTGCATTTTTCTATTGAAATCTATTCTTTTCTAACATTGTGCTCCGATGTTGGAAAAAGAGCCTGAATGTCTGCGGTTAAAGACAGATTTCCAAAGCAGCTTCAGTCACAGGTTTACTACTCGTGTCTGAGTATCACACAGCACGATGCATGCTCTTAGGTGAGCATTCATTTGTGAAGAACACCAAGTTCTAAAACAATAAACTGAACATGCACACTACAGGACAGAAAAGCCTACAACTACAGAAAAAGACAGCTCAAATTAGAAGAGCAAAGTAAATATTACCACATGTCAACAGATCAGCCAAACTCCTTTTGGTTGAATGGGCTGTCAAAAAATGAGCTAGACTGGTTACCCTCTGTGTGGCCTGGTGCGGCCAGCTGCCAGGCTTTGAAGTGTCCGTCCTTGCTGGTGGAGACCAGCATGGTGGTCTGGCTGTCGGTGGCGTGGCAAAAGCACATGGCTGTAATCCGGGCCTCGTGTGGGGCCGAGATGGTTGTGTTCAGCACAAAACTGCAGGTGATACAGTAAGAGCGTTACAGGGTTGTGGTTGAGGAATAAGAAGAAAAAGATCTTTAAAGTTCAGGTCTGTACCTTTGTGTTTGTTCATCAAATAACCAGAGTTTCAAATTAAGCTCCAGCTCAGCAGCTTTCTGTTTTCTTTCTTCCACTGTTGCCAGCCAGTTGCCAGAGGCATCGAAGGCCGCCTTGACCACCTCAAACTGCTCCAGGCCCGACTCATGAATGTACTCCTGCTGTACTATGTCCAGCTGTGGAAACACAGATGGTGATAGATGTCAGAAATTAATTATTAAGGCTTATTCACACCTTGGTGTTGATGAGTGTTATTAAGTGAGCCTGTGGATCAGAACAGATTTGTGTTTGAACCTGTCTTCTGTTTATAATTTAAATAGGTTTTCTCCAAGTACTCATAAGCATATTTATGCTCATGTTTCAGGTGCAATAGCACATTCTGTAAATAAAAGCCTTGAAAAGGGATCCACAAACTTACTTGCTCTGACTTATGTGTGATATCTTATAAAGCATAGTGCTTACGTTGTACAGCAGTTTGTCTCTCAGGAGGGAGTAAAACTGCAGGTGGCCTGGTTTCCCATTAAGCACCAGGGATTTGCTGCGTGGATCCACCATCAAGTCTGTCCTGACACTTTCTCCTGCACCAGGACAAAAAAAACAAACAAAAAAAAAGCAATAGAGTTGATAATCAATTCCTTCCTTTTCTTGGACAGTAACGTTGCAGATTCAAACCTTGTTTTTTCTCTTTTAAATATGTCATATGAAGACTTGTTGTGCGGGACAGAGAGCATGCAGCTCTGCCTACTGATACAGAATGATGCAACCACAAAATCAACCTGCTGGGACACTGGTATAAAAACACAAGTTATAAATATAAAACAAGGTTTTTCTGGCTAAATATGACACAAGAGACTTGCTAAAAGTCATTCCCTTTTCATTTTGACACCACGTGCCAACAAAGCCCTCTGAATTGATCTAAATTATCACTGTATGCAGCCTGATTAAAAAGGGCTCACCAGGGGTTTGATTGATCTCTTTTCTTTATGTCTTTGAACACAGCATTGTGGTAGTCCAGAGTCAAATTTTGTCACTTGCAAATTAAATATTTTAATTATTTTTTTCCCCACAACATTGCAATCTCACAGTGCTTGGTGACCGATTTCTTTGTTAAGTTAAAAATATTGGTACAGATTAGAAGCTTCTATAAAAAGGCAAGATCTTCCTCGGAAGCTAAATTGTTCTCCAAGAATTGCCACGGTTATTTATGACATATATGTTTATCATTTATGAGCCCACACTGCATGTTTATGACCAGTGTACGTGCTGTTGTACTCACCTTTGACCAGGCCTTGAATGACAGCTGACACTTTAACACAGCTCTGGATGATCGTGACCTCTAAAACAAGAAGAGACAGCAATCAGTTAGCACAGCATTCCTTTC
>NW_024044493.1:0-7200 GCF_014851395.1 Micropterus salmoides | reverse complement strand
CTACTGACCCACATACTCCAGATTTATATCCAATCCCACATTGGGTGGATCCACATAACATATACACAGCTTAGCGGAAGAGTAATCAGACCCTTTTTAGGTAGCGTGCAGGAAGGGTCTCCAGATATATCTGTCTCAATAAAGTTGTGGTTTGAATCTGATCTCTCGTCTCCTCTAAGTCCTTTTCCATCAACCAACTCGGGGAAGTCGCTGTACATTAACAATACTCAAAAGCTCAGTAAGTCCCTTCATAATTAATGTCATGAACAAACTCAAACACACCCTATACTTGCAGGGAGGTCAAATGTCAAATGTTTTCCTTTATTAATTGCCTAAATTGCATATTTTAATATGTCACACACACTTCAATGACCTCAGTTACTGGGAATCCAGTTCCACATTTATTAGCACCCATGCTTCATGTGACTCTCGGTATGTTTGCATTCCTGCTTTCTTACAGTGCAGAGGCTTTGCTGCTTGCTCTTGCCTCTCCTTGCATTTTTTTGCTTAAACTCTCTTTTTTTCCCCTAGACTAGAAGACTGTCAGATAAAGTAGGCTCTTGCCATACTTTAAAAACTTTTATGATCTCTTATGACTGGAGCTATAGCTAATGCTAATTAGCAACAAGATGCCTCCCTTCTCCACGGACAACTTCTACAGAAATTACTGTGCTGGAAACCAAGATCCACAGATTACAAGTGAATGGACCCAAAACATGGACAAGAGCATGCTAACACAGGGCTAATTAGCACCAACAAGACTACCAAGAAGCAGGAGGCCTGTGTACTGGGTAATAAATCTGAAAGTGGGAGTCCTCCCTGGAACGCTGTTGGTGCAAAGCCTAAGAGTAAATCATTTCCTTGGGAATTGGGAGGACGAATAACAGGCAGAACCTAGTGCCCTGAGATTTGTGATGCGACTGGCTGGCCTGCATTATCATCCAGGCAGAGCGCCTCTTCAACCCCTGCTGTTGGTAGGACACAGCCGTGGACAGCTGCGAAAGGGAGAATTAGCAACAAACCTCCCCAACAACCGAGTGTGCAACAGCAAAACAGATTTTCACCACTATTGCAGGACCCTGGATCTCCGTCTGATGACCTGGATAACATCCCATCCTCACACAGAAGGGTAAGGACTGAGAGTAAATCAGAAAGTAAAAGGCTGCAGGGAAAGCTAACGACTGGGCCTCAAACTCTGATTGTGGGTGACTCTGCTGTAAATGTAAGAAGCATGTGCAGTAAGAACACCAAAATACTCTGCTTTCCGAAGGATACGGTGTCTGACTTGGCAGAAAGAATCCTGCATATCGTGGCTGAACATCCTACTATGAAAAACATCATACTGCACAACAGGACCAATGATGTTGTGAAGCAACAGTCTGAAGTCTTGAAGGAGGACTTTAATAGTCTGTTGAATAACCACAGTCAAAGTCAACACAGATTACAGACAGCAGTTCACCAAAGTTATCAAAAAAGGTGGCACACTATTTAGGTGGCCTGTAGATATTTAGAAAAATAGCTCGAGAAGATGAATTCAGCTGAAGAGCCTATATTCAAAGAAGCAAAATTCCCATAAGACATATTTTTGCATTGGAGGGAGTTATTAAACAAAATGGCAACTCCACCTCCACGTTCCACAGTCAGCTCTTTGAATACTGAGGTGTTTATCAGTGGCCCTATACCGCCAATCCGAAGAGGAGCTGAGAGAGTTAGCAGACTGATGGCATTGAACATGTGGCTCTCAATGGCATATACTGTCCATTCAGTGCATTTCATCGAAAACTTTTACTTTCTCTGGGACCGCAGACATCTTTATAAGGCAGATGGACTTCGCCTTAACAGTCAGGAGTAAAATTGTTCAGCTCCAACCTGTTTTACTTTCTGCGTCACTCATCTGTTCCCTCTGCGAAGGACAAGAGACAAGAGGAATCTAAACAGGAGAAACATAACACAACACACCAGAAACCTTGAAGGAGAGCCACCCCAGTCCCCACCGGAAGAGAGCTCTGATCACGGGAGACATCTGAGCCAAGAGGAAGAGCCTCCACCTCTCTCACTGAAAACCAACAGTGAGGATTCAACATTTCTACCCCCCCAATCCCCATCTCCAGACACACTTTCTCCCCTCTCTCCCCTGTTGGACTTCACTGATCACATGGAAGACCTGGTTAGAGCTGGGACCAAATTTACTCCCCGTACCATTTTCTCTACCCTAAACCCCCCTCACCGTGCACCTCCACCACTGGTTCTAAGTCCTCCACGTTTGTCACATGTGTCACAAATACAGCGCACAACCCACCTCCCTGCTCCACAATGGCGAAAAAGCCCAGTAAGCTCTGTCTGATATGTGCTGGGTCCAAGGAAAATAGCACTCATGACTCTTCCCAGGACAAGCCTGGGCCCAGTGTGCTGGTAGTCTTCTCCGTCTCTGTCTTGATAGGTAACAGAAAAAGAATGGTGAATGTGTTAAAAAACAGGAAGCACTCAACATATCCTGCAAGTTTAGTATTAATTCCTCGTCAGCCGCAGCCTGTCAAAACAAGTGGGCCAGATAATGTTTTTTGTTTAATGACTCCCTCCAATGCAAAAAGATGTCTTATGGGAATTTTGCTTCTTTTTAATATATGGCTCTTCAGCTGAATTCATCTTCTCGAGCTATTTTCTAAATATCTACAGGCCCCCTAAATAGTGTGCCACCTTTTTTGATGACTTTGGTGAATTGCTGTCTATAATCTGTGTTGACTTTGACTGTGGTTATTGTTGGTGTTTTTAACATCCATGTTGACAACCCCCAGGAAAGAGGGACTAAAGAACTGTTTTGTGTTCTTGATAATTATGGACTGACTCAACATCCACGCACAATAAGGGGCACACTTTGGACTTGGTCATTTCCAAGGGTCTGAACATGTCCAAGGTTGTGGTGACTGATGTTGCTCTCTCTGATCATTCCTGTGTTTTCTTTGAGAGTGCTATCTGCGTGCACACAAATGTTAAAACAGAGGTGATCACAAAACGGCATATCACTGAAAACACTAGTGAAAAATTATCCCTGTCCCTGTGTCCACTTAAAAACAATTCATATAGCATGAGACAATTTGATTCTATTAACCATCAAAACCTGGAGGACATAATACAACATCTGAAATCCTCCTCATGCTGCCTTGATATTTTGCCAACAGGTTTTTTCCCACAGGCCCTGAAAACTGCAGTCATTAAGCCACTCTTAAAAAAGAGCAATCTAGAGCTTAGTGCTTTCTTGGCACTAAATAACTGTTTTGATGTCTTCCAGTCAGGTTTTTTGACCACACCACAGCACTTAGACGGCTCTTGTTAAGGTCTTCAATGACATCCATTTAAACACTGACAGTGGCAGAATTTCAGTCTTAGTATTATTGGATGTCAGTGCTGCATTCGACACGGTCGACCACAACACATTACTAGACTTGAAAATTGAGTTGGACTTCCTGGCACAGTACTAAACTGGTTTGAATCCTACTTAAAGGACAGGGACTACTTTGTGTCTATAGGTAATTACACATCTGAGCTGACAAAAATGACATGTGGAGTTCCCCAAGGCTCCATTCTGGGACCTCTTTTGTTTAACATTTACATGTTTCCACTGGCTCAGATTATGAAAAACAACAAATATGCTACCATAATTATGCAGATGATACACAGATTTACATAACCATTTCACCAGGGGACTAAGATCCCATACAGGCGCTGAGTAACTGTATTGAGCAGGTCAACGATTGCATGTGCCAGAATTTTCTTCAATTAGACAGGGATAAAACTGAAGTTATTGTTTTTGGAGCCAGGGAGGAACGATTGAAAGTCAGTGCTTGACTTCAATCTGTAATGCTAAGAACCAAAAATCAAGCCAGAAATCTTGGTGTAGTCATGGACTTATGGACCTGGAAAAGCTTATCCATGCATTTATCTTCAGTGTCCATTCATTCATCAACAGTGTCAGCTGTAGCTGATTCAGAACGCTGCTGCTTGAGTCCTCACTAAGACCAAAAAGGTGGATCACATCACTCCAGTTCTGAGGTCTTTACATTGGCTTCCTGTATGTCAAAGAATTGATTTCAAAATCCTGCTGTTAGTTTATAAAGCACTAAATGGTTTAGGGCCAAAATACATTTCTGATCTTCTGCTTCGTTATGAACCATCCAGACCTCTCAGGTCGTCTGGGGCAGGTTTGCTTTCTGTCCCCAGAGTCAAAACTAAACAAGGAGAAGCAGCGTTCAGTTATTATGCTCCGTATATTTGGAACAAACTCCCAGATAACTGCAGGTCTGCTGAAACAGTCAGTTCTTTTAAATTAAGACTGAAGACTTTTCTTTTTACCATTGCTTTTAATGAAATATTTAAGATTTTTCTTTTTATTGATAATTTACACTGCAACTTTTACTGTCCTGTTTCTTTTTCTTTGTTTTTAGCTTTTTACCATTGCTTTTAATTAAATATGTAGTGAACAACGATGTGGATTTGTGCATTTTTCATTGAATAAATGTGGAGCTACCCTAAATTCCTTTCTCCTCCCCAGAGAAGAAGGGAAGGGGTCAAAGTTGCTTTCTCTAAGTGCTAGCCCGACCATAAAACTGGCACCATTTTGATTCCGAAGCTGATAACGCGGGGCCTGACTGTTAAACTGACAAAGGGACACGAGCCAGCCATTGGCATCTCCCTGAACAGCCTATCAAAACTTACCCCACCACACACGTTTCCGTGGAAACTGACCTTATTCTTGGTTTTATTACCACATCAAAAGGATACTCCTTGTCTCACCTAAGTGTGACATGTTCCAGACACTGAACTTTGGATGACAAAGGACTGCATTCTCCAAAAGACTCAACGCATCTAATTAAATTTAATTAAATCTTTAGTTACCTGAATACGTTTGCCTCTATTTGAGTAGTTATGTTAACTGTTGTTGCTATCTGTTGTTGATATTAGTGCTGAAAAGAAGTTACTTGTGCAATGTTTTTATTTTCAGCAAGACACTCCTTCATCTAATGTAATCCATGCTTGTTCATAATACTTTCTTACAAAATCCCTTTAGAAATGATAACAAATGTTTTACTATACTCTTAATCGCCAGCTTGAATTTAAGGATGAATCAACAATATTCCCCGGTTCCTAAGGAGAGACGATCTTTGATTTAATCCAAGCTTTCCTCATGTAACCTGAGCTCCCCCAAGTGGACGAAATAAGTATTACATGCCCTCGTCGGAAATGCGGTTAAATGTATAAAAATCCTGACCACTAATGTGACAATTGTTTCCTGTTACCAAATGCTTAGAACAGTACAACCGTTCAACCATTGAGGTTCGATTGTGGAAAATATTTGATTATAATACGTGCAAATAGATTTCTTTTCTTTAGACATTAAGTTTAGAAAGGCAGTTCCTGGGGAAACCTGAGACGCCCCCTGGGGAACCACGCCCCAGGCAACAAAAGAGCGACACGCGACCTGCTCTAGTCTCTTCTCTCAAGACTCTTAGACTCTTCCCTCTCTCGCACCCTGCTCAGCCCTCTGGATGCTTCGGCACGCGCGTGGCGTGCCTCGCCAGGCCAACGCCCAGACTCGGCCAGCGAAACAAACAGGCCTTTGTTCGCCTGAAGCTACACACCTGAAGTGCCGAGACATCGATCTGCCTTCAGTTTGTTTTATTTTCTTTATTTCTTTGGTTTGTTAAAGTTATGAGTCCGTTAAGTTACACTGGACTAATTCAGGAACGACCAAGTTCCATTTTAAGCCTTTTTCGTCGAGCCAACTTCACCGAGGTCAGACCAAGCCACGTGGTCTCGCCAGCTGCAACCAAGGAAACCAGCAAACAGCCGAATTGCCAGACGGAGGAGGCGTTTTCAATCATACAAGGAGAACCCCGAAGAATCCCTTGCAAAAAGCCAGGATCGGCAGCTAGCGTGGGACCCGTGCAACAGGCCAAAAGCAGGCTGTCGACAAGCAGTAAGACTTAACACACGTTCTGTGATCAGATGTCCATTTTAACTCCTAAATTATAGCATTAGTTTACTTTCAGTAGCTCTTCTATGCCGTATGAGTCGAATGCTTCCCACAATCGAACCTCCAGGCTCATTGTTCAGCAAATGTTTATGTTCCCTGTATCCAACCATCTTTTATCACCTTAGTTAGAGAATAAATTCACTGTAATATAATCAAGAGCTGTGTGTGTTGCCTATTTATAGTTCCTGCCAAGAGAATTGACCCTTTAGATATGAGACTGACTGACTGATTTAAGATAATTGAGCGATTATTAACTAACTGATCACTAGTAATAATTGTATAATTATTCAAAACTACCTAGAGGTCCGGAGACTCTAGGATTATAACAACTCCGGTGGTGCCCTTTACGAGGAAATTCTGATTTTATGAATAATAATTCATAATTGGGTATCAATTCTCATAAATTTATTAAAATGCATAACTAATAAATTTAGGTCCACTACAAATATTTATGTTGCTTTTAAACTTTTTTATATTTCCCTGTTGCTTTTATGATTTATGTAAAGCACTTTGAATTACTTTATTGTTGAAATGTGCTATACAAATAAACTTGCCTTGCCTTGCCTTGCATGTGACTGTGGGAAGAATGCTACAGTATGTCCCTTCTCATGCAGATCTACAGACTAGGTAAAATATTTGTGGCAAGGAGCAGGTGCTGATTTGATTTCCTTTAGTTTATAATAGTTTTTGTTTCTTGTTCTTTAATGGGCCCATACCCCACTGTGTTGAGTGGGAGATAAAAGACAATAATCACAAAGAAGTGAAAAGTAGTCAGAAAGATTTGATTTCCCTGTTTGCAAAACTACATGAAAGTTGTTTTGGTGATCACATGTCAGGAAGAGAAATAAATAAAAAAAGACACAAATGAATAATTAAAAACTGTAAAAGCCAACAAGAGAGCTATTAAGATAAGTCTTAAGATAAGGTAAGATAAATCTTACTAAGAAGCATGTGGAAATAACTCTAACTGTAACCACTGACCGGAAAAGAGACAAAAGAGCGCAAGGACACATTGCAAAAGGCTGCATTTTTGTTGCTATGGAAATGCTTTCAAAACCAGCCAAAAGTAGAATCTTGTGAGTGAGATGAAAACTTATCTTATTCTTTTAATTTATTTCTGCTGCTATGTGTTAAATCATTTTTGTGAGTGTTATTGTTAAAGAAATTTT